>NW_027287055.1:0-138587 GCF_022747635.1 Hetaerina americana
GTGAATGTTTGAGGTGCATAGAAGGCATTTATTTCATTTTTAGTAAATGTTATGTTTTACATTTTTCCATGAAAAGTGCCAATTACCCCCCCTTTGGGTTCTAGGTGAAAATCCCACTCGACACAAATCAAACAAAAATGTTTCCATGGTGTGTATTGTTGTTCATTTTAATCAAATAAACAAAATAAAACGCAGAATAAATCCTGAAAGACAAGAAATGAGCATAAAAGATGCTTCAGCGCAAGTGTTAATGCTACTAAAAAAACCCAAATTTCTAAAAATATTGCGAAAAACAACAATTTTTAGGTTTAGAGTGAATGTTTGAGGTGTATAGAAGGCATTTATTTCATTTTTAGAAAATTTAATTTTTCAAATTTTTTCATGAAAAGTTCCAATACCCACCCTTTGGGTTCTAGGTGAAAATCTCACTCGAAACAAATCAAACAAAAATGTTTCCATGGTGTGTATTGCTGTTCATTTTCATCAAATAAACATAATAAAACCCAGAATAATTCCTGAAAGACAGGAAATGAGCATAAAAGATGCATCAGCGGGGTTGTTAATGTTACTTAAAGGGCGAAAATTTCTAAAAATATTGCGAAAAACAACAATTTTCAGTTTTAGAGTGAATGTTTGAGGTGTATAGAGGGCATTTATTTCATTTTTAGAAAATTTAATTTTTCACATTTTTCCATGAAAAGTGCCAATACCACCCCCTTTGGGTTCTAGGTGAAATTCTCACTTAACACAAATCAAACAAAAATTTTTCCATGGTGTGTATTGTTGTTCATTTTCATCAAATAAACAAAATAAAACCCAGAATAAATCCTGAAAGATAAGAAATGAGCATAAAAGATGCTTCAGCTCAAGTGTTAAGGTTACTAAAAGATCCAAAATTTCTAAAAATATTGCGATTAACAACAATTTTCAGTTTAAGAGTGAATTTTTGAGGTGTATAGAAGGCATTTATTTCATTTTTAGAAAATTTAATTTTTCATATTTTTCCATGAAAAGTGCCAATACCCCCCCCTTTGGGTTCTAGGTGAAAATCTCACTCGACACAAATCAAACAAAAATGTTTCCATGGTGTGTATAGTTGCTCATTTTCATCAAATAAACAAAATAAAACGCAGAATAAATCCTGAAAGATAAGAAATGAGCATAAAAGACGCTTCAGCTCAAGTGTTAAGGTTACTAAAAGAGCCAAAATTTCTAAAAATATTGCGAAAAACAACAATTTTCAGATTTAGAGTGAATGTTTGAGGTGTATAGAAGGCATTTATTTCATTTTTAGAAAATTTAATTTTTCACATTTTTCCATGAAAAGTGCCAATACCCCCCCCCCCTTTGGGTTCTAGGTGAAAATCTCACTCGACACTAATCAAACAAAAATGTTTCCATGGTGTGTATTGTTGTTCATTTTCATAAAATAAACAAAATAAAACCCAGAATAAATCCTGAAAGGCAAGAAATGAGCATAAAAGATGCTTCAGCGGAAGTGTTAAGGTTACTAAAAGAGCCCAAATTTCTGAAAATATTGCGAAAAACAACAATCTTCTGTTTTAGAGTGAATGTTTGAGGTGCATAGAAGGCATTTATTTTATTTTTAGAAAATTTAATTTTTCCCATTTTTCCATGAAAAGTGCCAATACCCTTTGGGTTCTAGGTGAAAATCTCACTCGACACAAATCAAACAAAAATTTTTCCATGGTGTGTATTGTTGTTCATTTTCATCAAATAAACAAAATAAAACCCAGAATAAATCCTGAAAGACAAGAAATGAGCATAAAAGATGCTTCAGCGGAAGTGTTAATGTTAATAAAAGAGCAAAAATATCTAAAAATATTGCGAAAAACAACAATTTTTAGGTTTAGAGTGAATGTTTGAGGTGTATAGAAGGCATTTATTTCATTTTTAAAAAATTTAATTTTTCACATTTTTCCATGAAAAGTGCCCCCCCCCCTTTGGGTTCTAGGTGAAAATCTCACTCGACACTAATCAAACAAAAATGTTTCCATGATGTGTATTGTTGTTCATTTTCATAAAAAAAACAAAATAAAACCCAGAATAAATCCTGAAAGGCAAGAAATGAGCATAAAAGATGCTTCAGCGGAAGTGTTAATGTTATTAAAAGAGCCCAAATTTCTAAAAATATTGCGAAAAACCACAATCTTCTGTTTAAGAGTGAATGTTTGAGGTGCATAGAAGGCATTTATTTCATTTTTAGTAAATGTTATGTTTTACATTTTTCCATGAAAAGTGCCAATTACCCCCCCTTTGGGTTATAGGTGAAAATCTCACTCGACACATATCAAACAAAAATGTTTCCATGGTGTGTATTGTTGCTCATTTTCATCAAATAAACAAAGTAAAACCCAGAATAAATCCTGAAAGATAAGAAATGAGCAAAAAAGATGCTTCAACTCAAGCGTTAAGGTTACTAAAAGAGCCCAAATTTCTGAAAATATTGCGAAAAACAACAGTCTTCTGTTTAAGAGTGAATGTTTGAGGTGCATAGAAGGCATTTATTTCATTTTTAGTAAATGTTATGTTTCACATTTTTCCATGAAAAGTGCCAATACCCCCCCCTTTGGGTTTTAGGTGAAAATCTCACTCGACACAAATCAAACAAAAATGTTTCCATGGTGTGTATTGTTGTTCATTTTCATCAAATAAACAAAATAAAACCCAGAATAAATACTTAAAGACAAGAAATGAGCATAAAAGACGCTTCAGCTCAAGTGTTAAGGTTACTAAAAGAGCCAAAATTTCTAAAAATATTGCGAAAAACACCAATTTTCAGATTTAGAGTGAATGTTTGAGGTGTATAGAAGGCATTTATTTCATTTTTAGAAAATTTAAATTTTACATTTTTCCATGAAAAGTGCCAATACCCCCCCCTTTGGGTTCTAGGTGAAAATCTCACTCGACACAAATCAAACAAAAATGTTTCCATGGTGTGTATTGCTGTTCATTTTCATCAAATAAACATAATAAAACCCAGAATAATTCCTGAAAGACAGGAAATGAGCATAAAAGATGCATCAGCGGGGTTGTTAATGTTACTTAAAGGGCGAAAATTTCTAAAAATATTGCGAAAAACAACAATTTTCAGTTTTAGAGTGAATGTTGGAGGTGTATAGAGGGCATTTATTTCATTTTTAGAAAATTTAATTTTTCACATTTTTCCATGAAAAGTGCCAATACCACCCCCCTTTGGGTTCTAGGTGAAATTCTCACTTAACACAAATCAAACAAAAATTTTTCCATGGTGTGTATTGTTGTTCATTTTCATCAAATAAACAAAATAAAACCCAGAATAAATCCTGAAAGATAAGAAATGAGCATAAAAGATGCTTCAGCGGAAGTGTTAAGGTTACTAAAAGAGCCCAAATTTCTGAAAATATTGCGAAAAACAACAATCTTCTGTTTTAGAGTGAATGTTTGAGGTGCATAGAAGGCATTTATTTTTATTTTAGAAAATTTAATTTTTCCCATTTTTCCATGAAAAGTGCCAATACCCTTTGGGTTCTAGGTGAAAATCTCACTCGACACAAATCAAACAAAAATTTTTCCATGGTGTGTATTGTTGTTCATTTTCATCAAATAAACAAAATAAAACCCAGAATAAATCCTGAAAGACAAGAAATGAGCATAAAAGATGCTTCAGCGGAAGTAGTTAATGTTAATAAAAGAGCAAAAATATCTAAAAATATTGCGAAAAACAACAATTTTCAGATTTAGAGTGAATGTTTGAGGTGTATAGAAGGCATTTATTTCATTTTTAGAAAATTTAATTTTTCACATTTTTCCATGAAAAGTGCCAATACCCCCCCCCCCCCTTTGGGTTCTAGGTGAAAATCTCACTCGACACTAATCAAACAAAAATGTTTCCATGGTGTGTATTGTTGTTCATTTTCATAAAATAAACAAAATAAAACCCAGAATAAATCCTGAAAGGCAAGAAATGAGCATAAAAGATGCTTCAGCGGAAGTGTTAAGGTTACTAAAAGAGCCCAAATTTCTGAAAATATTGCGAAAAACAACAATCTTCTGTTTTAGAGTGAATGTTTGAGGTGCATAGAAGGCATTTATTTTATTTTTAGAAAATTTTAATTTTTCCCATTTTTCCATGAAAAGTGCCAATACCCTTTGGGTTCTAGGTGAAAATCTCACTCGACACAAATCAAACAAAAATTTTTTCCATGGTGTGTATTGTTGTTCATTTTCATCAAATAAACAAAATAAAACCCAGAATAAATCCTGAAAGACAAGAAATGAGCATAAAAGATGCTTCAGCGGAAGTGTTAATGTTAATAAAAGAGCAAAAATATCTAAAAATATTGCGAAAAACAACAATTTTTAGGTTTAGAGTGAATGTTTGAGGTGTATAGAAGGCATTTATTTCATTTT
This sequence comes from Hetaerina americana, assembly GCF_022747635.1. Taxonomy (NCBI): domain Eukaryota; kingdom Metazoa; phylum Arthropoda; class Insecta; order Odonata; family Calopterygidae; genus Hetaerina; species Hetaerina americana. The sequence continues at coordinate 4,414 of NW_027287055.1, forward strand.
TAAAAAATTTAATTTTTCACATTTTTCCCATGAAAAGTGCCCCCCCCCCCTTTGGGTTCTAGGTGAAAATCTCACTCGACACTAATCAAACAAAAATGTTTCCATGGTGTGTATTGTTGTTCATTTTCATAAAATAAACAAAATAAACCCAGAATAAATCCTGAAAGGCAAGAAATGAGCATAAAAGATGCTTCAGCGGAAGTGTTAATGTTATTAAAAGAGCCCAAATTTCTAAAAATATTGCGAAAAACCACAATCTTCTGTTTAAGAGTGAATGTTTGAGGTGCATAGAAGGCATTTATTTCATTTTTAGTAAATATTATGTTTTACATTTTTCCATGAAAAGTGCCAATTACCCCCCCTTTGGGTTATAGGTGAAAATCTCACTCGACACATATCAAACAAAAATGTTTCCATGGTGTGTATTGTTGCTCATTTTCATCAAATAAACAAAGTAAAACCCAGAATAAATCCTGAAAGATAAGAAATGAGCAAAAAAGATGCTTCAACTCAAGCGTTAAGGTTACTAAAAGAGCCCAAATTTCTGAAAATATTGCGAAAAACAACAGTCTTCTGTTAAGAGTGAATGTTTGAGGTGCATAGAAGGCATTTATTTCATTTTTAGTAAATGTTATGTTTCACATTTTCCATGAAAAGTGCCAATACCCCCCCCTTTGGGTTTTAGGTGAAAATCTCACTCGACACAAATCAAACAAAAATGTTTCCATGGTGTGTATTGTTGTTCATTTTCATCAAATAAACAAAATAAAACCCAGAATAAATACTTAAAGACAAGAAATGAGCATAAAAGACGCTTCAGCTCAAGTGTTAAGGTTACTAAAAGAGCCAAAATTTCTAAAAATATTGCGAAAAACACCAATTTTCAGATTTAGAGTGAATGTTTGAGGTGTATAGAAGGCATTTATTTCATTTTTAGAAAATTTAAATTTTACATTTTTCCATGAAAAGTGCCAATACCCCCCCCTTTGGGTTCTAGGTGAAAATCTCACTCGACACAAATCAAACAAAAATGTTTCCATGGTGTGTATTGTTGTTCATTTTAATCAAATAAACAAAATAAAACGCAGAATAAATCCTGAAAGACAAGAAATGAGCATAAAAGATGCTTCAGCGCAAGTGTTAATGCTACTAAAAGAGCCCAAATTTCTAAAAATATTGCGAAAAACAACAATTTTAAGGTTAAGAGTGAATGTTTGAGGTGTATAGAAGGCATTAATTTCATTTTAAGGAAATTTAATTTTTCAAATTTTTTCATGAAAAGTTCCCCTTTGGGTTCTAGGTGAAAATCTCACTCGACACATATCAAACAAAAATGTTTCCATGGTGTGTATTGTTGCTCATTTTCATCAAATAAACAAAATAAAACGCAGAATAAATCCTGAAAGATAAGAAATGAGCATAAAAGATGCTTCAGCGGAAGTGTTAAGGTTACTAAAAGAGCCCAAATTTCTGAAAATATTGCGAAAAACAACAATCTTCTGTTTTAGAGTGAATGTTTGAGGTGCATAGAAGGCATTTATTTAATTTTTAGTAAATGTTATGTTTCACATTTTTCCATGAAAAGTGCCAATACCCCCCCCTTTGGGTTCTAGGTGAAAATCTCACTCGACACAAATCAAACAAAAATGTTTCCATGGTGTGTATTGTTGTTCATTTTAATCAAATAAACAAAATAAAACGCAGAATAAATCCTGAAAGACAAGAAATGAGCATAAAAGATGCTTCAGCGGAAGTGTTAAGGTTACTAAAAGAGCCCAAATTTCTGAAAATATTGCGAAAAACAACAATCTTCTGTTTTAGAGTGAATGTTTGAGGTGCATAGAAGGCATTTATTTTATTTTTAGAAAATTTAATTTTTCCCATTTTTCCATGAAAAGTGCCAATACCCTTTGGGTTCTAGGTGAAAATCTCACTCGACACAAATCAAACAAAAATTTTTCCATGGTGTGTATTGTTGTTCATTTTCATCAAATAAACAAAATAAAACCCAGAATAAATCCTGAAAGACAAGAAATGAGCATAAAAGATGCTTCAGCGGAAGTGTTAATGTTAATAAAAGAGCAAAAATATCTAAAAATATTGCGAAAAACAACAATTTTTAGGTTTAGAGTGAATGTTTGAGGTTTATAGAAGGCATTTATTTCATTTTTAAAAAATTTAATTTTTCACATTTTTCCATGAAAAGTGCCCCCCCCCCCCTTTGGGTTCTAGGTGAAAATCTCACTCGACACTAATCAAACAAAAATGTTTCCATGGTGTGTATTGTTGTTCATTTTCATAAAAAAAACAAAATAAAACCCAGAATAAATCCTGAAAGGCAAGAAATGAGCATAAAAGATGCTTAAGCGGAAGTGTTAATGTTATTAAAAGAGCCCAAATTTCTAAAAATATTGCGAAAAACCACAATCTTCTGTTTAAGAGTGAATGTTTGAGGTGCATAGAAGGCATTTATTTCATTTTTAGTAAATGTTATGTTTTACATTTTTCCATGAAAAGTGCCAATTACCCCCCCTTTGGGTTATAGGTGAAAATCTCACTCGACACATATCAAACAAAAATGTTTCCATGGTGTGTATTGTTGCTCATTTTCATCAAATAAACAAAGTAAAACCCAGAATAAATCCTGAAAGATAAGAAATGAGCAAAAAAGATGCTTCAACTCAAGCGTTAAGGTTACTAAAAGAGCCCAAATTTCTGAAAATATTGCGAAAAACACCAATTTTCAGATTTAGAGTGAATGTTTGAGGTGTATAGAAGGCATTTATTTCATTTTTAGAAAATTTAAATTTTACATTTTTCCATGAAAAGTGCCAATACCCCCCCCTTTGGGTTCTAGGTGAAAATCTCACTCGACACAAATCAAACAAAAATGTTTCCATGGTGTGTATTGTTGTTCATTTTAATCAAATAAACAAAATAAAACGCAGAATAAATCCTGAAAGACAAGAAATGAGCATAAAAGATGCTTCAGCGCAAGTGTTAATGCTACTAAAAGAGCCCAAATTTCTAAAAATATTGCGAAAAACAACAATTTTTAGGTTAAGAGTGAATGTTTGAGGTGTATAGAAGGCATTAATTTCATTTTAAGGAAATTTAATTTTTCAAATTTTTTCATGAAAAGTTCCCCTTTGGGTTCTAGGTGAAAATCTCACTCGACACATATCAAACAAAAATGTTTCCATGGTGTGTATTGTTGCTCATTTTCATCAAATAAACAAAATAAAACGCAGAATAAATCCTGAAAGATAAGAAATGAGCATAAAAGATGCTTCAGCGGAAGTGTTAAGGTTACTAAAAGAGCCCAAATTTCTGAAAATATTGCGAAAAACAACAATCTTCTGTTTTAGAGTGAATGTTTGAGGTGCATAGAAGGCATTTATTTAATTTTTAGTAAATGTTATGTTTCACATTTTTCCATGAAAAGTGCCAATACCCCCCCCTTTGGGTTCTAGGTGAAAATCTCACTCGACACAAATCAAACAAAAATGTTTCCATGGTGTGTATTGTTGTTCATTTTAATCAAATAAACAAAATAAAACGCAGAATAAATCCTGAAAGACAAGAAATGAGCATAAAAGATGCTTCAGCGCAAGTGTTATGGTACTAAAATAGCCCAAATTTCTAAAAATATTGCGAAAAACAACAATTTTTAGGTTTAGAGTGAATGTTTGAGGTGTATAGAAGGCATTTATTTCATTTTTAAAAAATTTAATTTTTCACATTTTTCCATGAAAAGTGCCCCCCCCCCCTTTGGGTTCTAGGTGAAAATCTCACTCGACACTAATCAAACAAAAATGTTTCCATGGTGTGTATTGTTGTTCATTTTCATAAAAAAAACAAAATAAAACCCAGAATAAATCCTGAAAGGCAAGAAATGAGCATAAAAGATGCTTCAGCGGAAGTGTTAATGTTATTAAAAGAGCCCAAATTTCTAAAAATATTGCGAAAAACCACAATCTTCTGTTTAAGAGTGAATGTTTGAGGTGCATAGAAGGCATTTATTTCATTTTTAGTAAATGTTATGTTTTACATTTTTCCATGAAAAGTGCCAATTACCCCCCCTTTGGGTTATAGGTGAAAATCTCACTCGACACATATCAAACAAAAATGTTTCCATGGTGTGTATTGTTGCTCATTTTCATCAAATAAACAAAGTAAAACCCAGAATAAATCCTGAAAGATAAGAAATGAGCAAAAAAGATGCTTCAACTCAAGCGTTAAGGTTACTAAAAGAGCCCAAATTTCTGAAAATATTGCGAAAAACAACAGTCTTCTGTTTAAGAGTGAATGTTTGAGGTGCATAGAAGGCATTTATTTCATTTTTAGTAAATGTTATGTTTCACATTTTCCATGAAAAGTGCCAATACCCCCCCCTTTGGGTTTTAGGTGAAAATCTCACTCGACACAAATCAAACAAAAATGTTTCCATGGTGTGTATAGTTGTTCATTTTCATCAAATAAACAAAATAAAACCCAGAATAAATACTTAAAGACAAGAAATGAGCATAAAAGACGCTTCAGCTCAAGTGTTAAGGTTACTAAAAGAGCCAAAATTTCTAAAAATATTGCGAAAAACACCAATTTTCAGATTTAGAGTGAATGTTTGAGGTGTATAGATGGCATTTATTTCATTTTTAGAAAATTTAAATTTTACATTTTTCCATGAAAAGTGCCAATACCCCCCCCTTTGGGTTCTAGGTGAAAATCTCACTCGACACAAATCAAACAAAAATGTTTCCATGGTGTGTATTGTTGTTCATTTTAATCAAATAAACAAAATAAAACGCAGAATAAATCCTGAAAGACAAGAAATGAGCATAAAAGATGCTTCAGCGCAAGTGTTAATGCTACTAAAAGAGCCCAAATTTCTAAAAATATTGCGAAAAACAACAATTTTAAGGTTAAGAGTGAATGTTTGAGGTGTATAGAAGGCATTAATTTCATTTTAAGGAAATTTAATTTTTCAAATTTTTTCATGAAAAGTTCCCCTTTGGGTTCTAGGTGAAAATCTCACTCGACACATATCAAACAAAAATGTTTCCATGGTGTGTATTGTTGCTCATTTTCATCAAATAAACAAAATAAAACGCAGAATAAATCCTGAAAGATAAGAAATGAGCATAAAAGATGCTTCAGCGGAAGTGTTAAGGTTACTAAAAGAGCCCAAATTTCTGAAAATATTGCGAAAAACAACAATCTTCTGTTTTAGAGTGAATGTTTGAGGTGCATAGAAGGCATTTATTTAATTTTTAGTAAATGTTATGTTTCACATTTTTCCATGAAAAGTGCCAATACCCCCCCCTTTGGGTTCTAGGTGAAAATCTCACTCGACACAAATCAAACAAAAATGTTTCCATGGTGTGTATTGTTGTTCATTTTAATCAAATAAACAAAATAAAACGCAGAATAAATCCTGAAAGACAAGAAATGAGCATAAAAGATGCTTCAGCGGAAGTGTTAAGGTTACTAAAAGAGCCCAAATTTCTGAAAATATTGCGAAAAACAACAATCTTCTGTTTTAGAGTGAATGTTTGAGGTGCATAGAAGGCATTTATTTTATTTTTAGAAAATTTAATTTTTCCCATTTTTCCATGAAAAGTGCCAATACCCTTTGGGTTCTAGGTGAAAATCTCACTCGACACAAATCAAACAAAAATTTTTCCATGGTGTGTATTGTTGTTCATTTTCATCAAATAAACAAAATAAAACCCAGAATAAATCCTGAAAGACAAGAAATGAGCATAAAAGATGCTTCAGCGGAAGTGTTAATGTTAATAAAAGAGCAAAAATATCTAAAAATATTGCGAAAAACAACAATTTTTAGGTTTAGAGTGAATGTTTGAGGTTTATAGAAGGCATTTATTTCATTTTTAAAAAATTTAATTTTTCACATTTTTCCATGAAAAGTGCCCCCCCCCCCTTTGGGTTCTAGGTGAAAATCTCACTCGACACTAATCAAACAAAAATGTTTCCATGGTGTGTATTGTTGTTCATTTTCATAAAAAAAACAAAATAAAACCCAGAATAAATCCTGAAAGGCAAGAAATGAGCATAAAAGATGCTTAAGCGGAAGTGTTAATGTTATTAAAAGAGCCCAAATTTCTAAAAATATTGCGAAAAACCACAATCTTCTGTTTTAGAGTGAATGTTTGAGGTGCATAGAAGGCATTTATTTCATTTTTAGTAAATGTTATGTTTTACATTTTTCCATGAAAAGTGCCAATTACCCCCCCTTTGGGTTATAGGTGAAAATCTCACTCGACACATATCAAACAAAAATGTTTCCATGGTGTGTATTGTTGCTCATTTTCATCAAATAAACAAAGTAAAACCCAGAATAAATCCTGAAAGATAAGAAATGAGCAAAAAAGATGCTTCAACTCAAGCGTTAAGGTTACTAAAAGAGCCCAAATTTCTGAAAATATTGCGAAAAACACCAATTTTCAGATTTAGAGTGAATGTTTGAGGTGTATAGAAGGCATTTATTTCATTTTTAGAAAATTTAAATTTTACATTTTTCCATGAAAAGTGCCAATACCCCCCCCTTTGGGTTCTAGGTGAAAATCTCACTCGACACAAATCAAACAAAAATGTTTCCATGGTGTGTATTGTTGTTCATTTTAATCAAATAAACAAAATAAAACGCAGAATAAATCCTGAAAGACAAGAAATGAGCATAAAAGATGCTTCAGCGCAAGTGTTAATGCTACTAAAAGAGCCCAAATTTCTAAAAATATTGCGAAAAACAACAATTTTTAGGTTAAGAGTGAATGTTTGAGGTGTATAGAAGGCATTAATTTCATTTTAAGAAAATTTAATTTTTCAAATTTTTTCATGAAAAGTTCCCCTTTGGGTTCTAGGTGAAAATCTCACTCGACACATATCAAACAAAAATGTTTCCATGGTGTGTATTGTTGCTCATTTTCATCAAATAAACAAAATAAAACGCAGAATAAATCCTGAAAGATAAGAAATGAGCATAAAAGATGCTTCAGCGGAAGTGTTAAGGTTACTAAAAGAGCCCAAATTTCTGAAAATATTGCGAAAAACAACAATCTTCTGTTTTAGAGTGAATGTTTGAGGTGCATAGAAGGCATTTATTTAATTTTTAGTAAATGTTATGTTTCACATTTTTCCATGAAAAGTGCCAATACCCCCCCCTTTGGGTTCTAGGTGAAAATCTCACTCGACACAAATCAAACAAAAATGTTTCCATGGTGTGTATTGTTGTTCATTTTAATCAAATAAACAAAATAAAACGCAGAATAAATCCTGAAAGACAAGAAATGAGCATAAAAGATGCTTCAGCGCAAGTGTTATGGTACTAAAATAGCCCAAATTTCTAAAAATATTGCGAAAAACAACAATTTTTAGGTTTAGAGTGAATGTTTGAGGTGTATAGAAGGCATTTATTTCATTTTTAAAAAATTTAATTTTTCACATTTTTCCATGAAAAGTGCCCCCCCCCCCCTTTGGGTTCTAGGTGAAAATCTCACTCGACACTAATCAAACAAAAATGTTTCCATGGTGTGTATTGTTGTTCATTTTCATAAAAAAAACAAAATAAAACCCAGAATAAATCCTGAAAGGCAAGAAATGAGCATAAAAGATGCTTCAGCGGAAGTGTTAATGTTATTAAAAGAGCCCAAATTTCTAAAAATATTGCGAAAAACCACAATCTTCTGTTTAAGAGTGAATGTTTGAGGTGCATAGAAGGCATTTATTTCATTTTTAGTAAATGTTATGTTTTACATTTTTCCATGAAAAGTGCCAATTACCCCCCCTTTGGGTTATAGGTGAAAATCTCACTCGACACATATCAAACAAAAATGTTTCCATGGTGTGTATTGTTGCTCATTTTCATCAAATAAACAAAGTAAAACCCAGAATAAATCCTGAAAGATAAGAAATGAGCAAAAAAGATGCTTCAACTCAAGCGTTAAGGTTACTAAAAGAGCCCAAATTTCTGAAAATATTGCGAAAAACAACAGTCTTCTGTTTAAGAGTGAATGTTTGAGGTGCATAGAAGGCATTTATTTTATTTTTAGAAAATTTAATTTTTCCCATTTTTCCATGAAAAGTGCCAATACCCTTTGGGTTCTAGGTGAAAATCTCACTCGACACAAATCAAACAAAAATTTTTCCATGGTGTGTATTGTTGTTCATTTTCATCAAATAAACAAAATAAAACCCAGAATAAATCCTGAAAGACAAGAAATGAGCATAAAAGATGCTTCAGCGGAAGTGTTAATGTTAATAAAAGAGCAAAAATATCTAAAAATATTGCGAAAAACAACAATTTTTAGGTTTAGAGTGAATGTTTGAGGTTTATAGAAGGCATTTATTTCATTTTTAAAAAATTTAATTTTTCACATTTTTCCATGAAAAGTGCCCCCCCCCCCCTTTGGGTTCTAGGTGAAAATCTCACTCGACACTAATCAAACAAAAATGTTTCCATGGTGTGTATTGTTGTTCATTTTCATAAAAAAAACAAAATAAAACCCAGAATAAATCCTGAAAGGCAAGAAATGAGCATAAAAGATGCTTAAGCGGAAGTGTTAATGTTATTAAAAGAGCCCAAATTTCTAAAAATATTGCGAAAAACCACAATCTTCTGTTTAAGAGTGAATGTTTGAGGTGCATAGAAGGCATTTATTTCATTTTTAGTAAATGTTATGTTTTACATTTTTCCATGAAAAGTGCCAATTACCCCCCCTTTGGGTTATAGGTGAAAATCTCACTCGACACATATCAAACAAAAATGTTTCCATGGTGTGTATTGTTGCTCATTTTCATCAAATAAACAAAGTAAAACCCAGAATAAATCCTGAAAGATAAGAAATGAGCAAAAAAGATGCTTCAACTCAAGCGTTAAGGTTACTAAAAGAGCCCAAATTTCTGAAAATATTGCGAAAAACACCAATTTTCAGATTTAGAGTGAATGTTTGAGGTGTATAGAAGGCATTTATTTCATTTTTAGAAAATTTAAATTTTACATTTTTCCATGAAAAGTGCCAATACCCCCCCCTTTGGGTTCTAGGTGAAAATCTCACTCGACACAAATCAAACAAAAATGTTTCCATGGTGTGTATTGTTGTTCATTTTAATCAAATAAACAAAATAAAACGCAGAATAAATCCTGAAAGACAAGAAATGAGCATAAAAGATGCTTCAGCGCAAGTGTTAATGCTACTAAAAGAGCCCAAATTTCTAAAAATATTGCGAAAAACAACAATTTTTAGGTTAAGAGTGAATGTTTGAGGTGTATAGAAGGCATTAATTTCATTTTAAGGAAATTTAATTTTTCAAATTTTTTCATGAAAAGTTCCCCTTTGGGTTCTAGGTGAAAATCTCACTCGACACATATCAAACAAAAATGTTTCCATGGTGTGTATTGTTGCTCATTTTCATCAAATAAACAAAATAAAACGCAGAATAAATCCTGAAAGATAAGAAATGAGCATAAAAGATGCTTCAGCGGAAGTGTTAAGGTTACTAAAAGAGCCCAAATTTCTGAAAATATTGCGAAAAACAACAATCTTCTGTTTTAGAGTGAATGTTTGAGGTGCATAGAAGGCATTTATTTAATTTTTAGTAAATGTTATGTTTCACATTTTTCCATGAAAAGTGCCAATACCCCCCCCTTTGGGTTCTAGGTGAAAATCTCACTCGACACAAATCAAACAAAAATGTTTCCATGGTGTGTATTGTTGTTCATTTTAATCAAATAAACAAAATAAAACGCAGAATAAATCCTGAAAGACAAGAAATGAGCATAAAAGATGCTTCAGCGCAAGTGTTATGGTACTAAAATAGCCCAAATTTCTAAAAATATTGCGAAAAACAACAATTTTTAGGTTTAGAGTGAATGTTTGAGGTGTATAGAAGGCATTTATTTCATTTTTAAAAAATTTAATTTTTCACATTTTTCCATGAAAAGTGCCCCCCCCCCCTTTGGGTTCTAGGTGAAAATCTCACTCGACACTAATCAAACAAAAATGTTTCCATGGTGTGTATTGTTGTTCATTTTCATAAAAAAAACAAAATAAAACCCAGAATAAATCCTGAAAGGCAAGAAATGAGCATAAAAGATGCTTCAGCGGAAGTGTTAATGTTATTAAAAGAGCCCAAATTTCTAAAAATATTGCGAAAAACCACAATCTTCTGTTTAAGAGTGAATGTTTGAGGTGCATAGAAGGCATTTATTTCATTTTTAGTAAATGTTATGTTTTACATTTTTCCATGAAAAGTGCCAATTACCCCCCCTTTGGGTTATAGGTGAAAATCTCACTCGACACATATCAAACAAAAATGTTTCCATGGTGTGTATTGTTGCTCATTTTCATCAAATAAACAAAGTAAAACCCAGAATAAATCCTGAAAGATAAGAAATGAGCAAAAAAGATGCTTCAACTCAAGCGTTAAGGTTACTAAAAGAGCCCAAATTTCTGAAAATATTGCGAAAAACAACAGTCTTCTGTTTAAGAGTGAATGTTTGAGGTGCATAGAAGGCATTTATTTCATTTTTAGTAAATGTTATGTTTCACATTTTCCATGAAAAGTGCCAATACCCCCCCCTTTGGGTTTTAGGTGAAAATCTCACTCGACACAAATCAAACAAAAATGTTTCCATGGTGTGTATTGTTGTTCATTTTCATCAAATAAACAAAATAAAACCCAGAATAAATACTTAAAGACAAGAAATGAGCATAAAAGACGCTTCAGCTCAAGTGTTAAGGTTACTAAAAGAGCCAAAATTTCTAAAAATATTGCGAAAAACACCAATTTTCAGATTTAGAGTGAATGTTTGAGGTGTATAGAAGGCATTTATTTCATTTTTAGAAAATTTAAATTTTACATTTTTCCATGAAAAGTGCCAATACCCCCCCCTTTGGGTTCTAGGTGAAAATCTCACTCGACACAAATCAAACAAAAATGTTTCCATGGTGTGTATTGTTGTTCATTTTAATCAAATAAACAAAATAAAACGCAGAATAAATCCTGAAAGACAAGAAATGAGCATAAAAGATGCTTCAGCGCAAGTGTTAATGCTACTAAAAGAGCCCAAATTTCTAAAAATATTGCGAAAAACAACAATTTTAAGGTTAAGAGTGAATGTTTGAGGTGTATAGAAGGCATTAATTTCATTTTAAGGAAATTTAATTTTTCAAATTTTTTCATGAAAAGTTCCCCTTTGGGTTCTAGGTGAAAATCTCACTCGACACAAATCAAACAAAAATGTTTCCATGGTGTGTATTGTTGTTCATTTTAATCAAATAAACAAAATAAAACGCAGAATAAATCCTGAAAGACAAGAAATGAGCATAAAAGATGCTTCAGCGGAAGTGTTAAGGTTACTAAAAGAGCCCAAATTTCTGAAAATATTGCGAAAAACAACAATCTTCTGTTTTAGAGTGAATGTTTGAGGTGCATAGAAGGCATTTATTTTATTTTTAGAAAATTTAATTTTTCCCATTTTTCCATGAAAAGTGCCAATACCCTTTGGGTTCTAGGTGAAAATCTCACTCGACACAAATCAAACAAAAATTTTTCCATGGTGTGTATTGTTGTTCATTTTCATCAAATAAACAAAATAAAACCCAGAATAAATCCTGAAAGACAAGAAATGAGCATAAAAGATGCTTCAGCGGAAGTGTTAATGTTAATAAAAGAGCAAAAATATCTAAAAATATTGCGAAAAACAACAATTTTTAGGTTTAGAGTGAATGTTTGAGGTTTATAGAAGGCATTTATTTCATTTTTAAAAAATTTAATTTTTCACATTTTTCCATGAAAAGTGCCCCCCCCCCTTTGGGTTCTAGGTGAAAATCTCACTCGACACTAATCAAACAAAAATGTTTCCATGGTGTGTATTGTTGTTCATTTTCATAAAAAAAACAAAATAAAACCCAGAATAAATCCTGAAAGGCAAGAAATGAGCATAAAAGATGCTTAAGCGGAAGTGTTAATGTTATTAAAAGAGCCCAAATTTCTAAAAATATTGCGAAAAACCACAATCTTCTGTTTAAGAGTGAATGTTTGAGGTGCATAGAAGGCATTTATTTCATTTTTAGTAAATGTTATGTTTTACATTTTTCCATGAAAAGTGCCAATTACCCCCCCTTTGGGTTATAGGTGAAAATCTCACTCGACACATATCAAACAAAAATGTTTCCATGGTGTGTATTGTTGCTCATTTTCATCAAATAAACAAAGTAAAACCCAGAATAAATCCTGAAAGATAAGAAATGAGCAAAAAAGATGCTTCAACTCAAGCGTTAAGGTTACTAAAAGAGCCCAAATTTCTGAAAATATTGCGAAAAACACCAATTTTCAGATTTAGAGTGAATGTTTGAGGTGTATAGAAGGCATTTATTTCATTTTTAGAAAATTTAAATTTTACATTTTTCCATGAAAAGTGCCAATACCCCCCCCTTTGGGTTCTAGGTGAAAATCTCACTCGACACAAATCAAACAAAAATGTTTCCATGGTGTGTATTGTTGTTCATTTTAATCAAATAAACAAAATAAAACGCAGAATAAATCCTGAAAGACAAGAAATGAGCATAAAAGATGCTTCAGCGCAAGTGTTAATGCTACTAAAAGAGCCCAAATTTCTAAAAATATTGCGAAAAACAACAATTTTTAGGTTAAGAGTGAATGTTTGAGGTGTATAGAAGGCATTAATTTCATTTTAAGGAAATTTAATTTTTCAAATTTTTTCATGAAAAGTTCCCCTTTGGGTTCTAGGTGAAAATCTCACTCGACACATATCAAACAAAAATGTTTCCATGGTGTGTATTGTTGCTCATTTTCATCAAATAAACAAAATAAAACGCAGAATAAATCCTGAAAGATAAGAAATGAGCATAAAAGATGCTTCAGCGGAAGTGTTAAGGTTACTAAAAGAGCCCAAATTTCTGAAAATATTGCGAAAAACAACAATCTTCTGTTTTAGAGTGAATGTTTGAGGTGCATAGAAGGCATTTATTTAATTTTTAGTAAATGTTATGTTTCACATTTTTCCATGAAAAGTGCCAATACCCCCCCCTTTGGGTTCTAGGTGAAAATCTCACTCGACACAAATCAAACAAAAATGTTTCCATGTGTGTGTATTGTTGTTCATTTTAATCAAATAAACAAAATAAAACGCAGAATAAATCCTGAAAGACAAGAAATGAGCATAAAAGATGCTTCAGCGGAAGTGTTAAGGTTACTAAAAGAGCCCAAATTTCTGAAAATATTGCGAAAAACAACAATCTTCTGTTTTAGAGTGAATGTTTGAGGTGCATAGAAGGCATTTATTTTATTTTTAGAAAATTTAATTTTTCCCATTTTTCCATGAAAAGTGCCCAATACCCTTTGGGTTCTAGGTGAAAATCTCACTCGACACAAATCAAACAAAAATTTTTCCATGGTGTGTATTGTTGTTCATTTTCATCAAATAAACAAAATAAAACCCAGAATAAAATCCTGAAGACAAGAAATGAGCATAAAAGATGCTTCAGCGGAAGGTGTTAATGTTAATAAAAGAGCAAAAATATCTAAAAATATTGCGAAAAACAACAATTTTTAGGTTTAGAGTGAATGTTTGAGGTTTATAGAAGGCATTTATTTCATTTTAAAAATTTAATTTTTCACATTTTTCCATGAAAAGTGCCCCCCCCCCCCTTTGGGTTCTAGGTGAAAATCTCACTCGACACTAATCAAACAAAAATGTTCCATGGTGTGTATTGTTGTTCATTTTCATAAAAAAAACAAAATAAAACCCAGAATAAATCCTGAAAGGCAAGAAATGAGCATAAAAGATGCTTAAGCGGAAGTGTTAATGTTATTAAAAGAGCCCAAATTTCTAAAAATATTGCGAAAAACCACAATCTTCTGTTTAAGAGTGAATGTTTGAGGTGCATAGAAGGCATTTATTTCATTTTTAGTAAATGTTATGTTTTACATTTTCCATGAAAAGTGCCAATTACCCCCCCTTTGGGTTATAGGTGAAAATCTCACTCGACACATATCAAACAAAAATGTTTCCATGGTGTGTATTATTGTTCATTTTCATCAAATAAACAAAATAAAACCAGAATAAATACTGAAAGACAAGAAATGAGCATAAAAGATGCTTCAGCGCATGTGTTAATTTTACTAAAAGAGCCAAAATTTCTAAAAATATTGCGATTAACAACAATTTCAGATTAAGAGTGAATGTTTGAGGTGTATAGAAGGCATTTATTTCATTTTTAGAAAATTTAATTTTTCACATTTTTCCATGAAAAGTGCCAATACCCCCCCCTTTGGGTTCTAGGTGAAAATCTCACTCGACACTAATCAAACAAAAATGTATCCATGGTGTGTATTGTTGTTCATTTTCATAAAATAAACAAAATAAAACCCAGAATAAATCCTGAAAGGCAAGAAATGAGAATAGAAGATGCTTCAGCGGAAGTGTTAATGTTATTAAAAGAGCCCAAATTTCTAAAAATATTGCGAAAAAACACAATCTTCTGTTTAAGAGTGAATGTTTGAGGTGTATAGAAGGCATTTATTTCAATTTTAGAAAATTTAATTTTTTTACATTTTTCCATGAAAAAGTGCCAATACCCCCCCCTTTGGGTTCTAGGTGAAAATCTCACTCGACACAAATCAAACAAAAATTTTTCCATGGTGTGTATTGTTGTTCATTTTCATCAAATAAACAAAATAAAACCCAGAATAAATCCTGAAAGACAAGAATTGAGCATAAAAGATGCTTCAGCGGAAGTGTTAATGTTAATAAAAGAGCAAAAATTTCTAAAATATTGCGAAAAAACAACAATTTTTTAGGTTTAGAGTGAATGTTTGAGGTGTATTGAAGGCATTTATTTCATTTTTAAAAATTTAATTTTTCTTATTTTTCCATGAAAAGTGCCAATACCCCCCCCTTTGGGTTCTAGGTGGAAATCTCACTCGACACTAATCAAACAAAAATGTTTCCATGGTGTGTATTGTTGTTCATTTTCATAAAATAAACAAAATAAAACCATAATAAATCCTGAAAGGCAAGAAATGAGCATAAAAGATGCTTCAGCGGAAGTGTTAAAGTTATTAAAAGAGCCCAAATTTCTAAAAATATTGCGAAAAACCACAATCTTCTGTTTAAGAGTGAATGTTTGAGGTGCATAGAAGGCATTTAATTCATTTTTAGTAAATGTTATGTTTCTCATTTTTCCATGAAAAGTGCCAATACCCCCCCCTTTGGGTTCTAGGTGAAAATCTCACTCGACACATATCAAACAAAAATGTTTCCATGGTGTGTATTGTTGCTCATTTTCATCAAATAAACAAAGTAAAACCCAGAAAAAATCCTGAAAGATAAGAAAGAGCAAAAAAGATGCTTCAGCTCAAGCGTTTAGGTTACTAAAAGAGCCCAAATTTCTGAAAATATTGCGAAAAACAACAGTCTTCTGTTTAAGAGTGAATGTTTGAGGAGCATAGAAGCATTTTTTTAATTTTAGTAAATGTTATGTTTCACATTTTTCCATGAAAAGTGCCAATACCCCCCCCTTTGGGTTCAAGGTGAAAATCTCACTCGACACAAATCAAACAAAAATGTTTCCATGGTGTGTATTGTTGTTCATTTTCATCAAATAAACAAAATAAAACCCAGAATAAATACTGAAAGACAAGAAATGAGCATAAAAGACGCTTCAGCTCAAGTGTTAAGGTTACTAAAAGAGCCAAAATTTCTAAAAATATTGCGAAAAACACCAATTTTCAGATTTAGAGTGAATGTTTGAGGTGTATAAAAGGCATTTATTTCATTTTTAGAAATTTAATTTTTTACATTTTTCCATGAAAAGTGCCAATACCCCCCCCCCCTTTGGGTTCTAGGTGAAAATCTCACTCGACACAAATCAAACAAAAATGTTTCCATGGTGTGTATTGTTGTTCATTTTAATCAAATAAACAAAATAAAACGCGGAATAAATCCTGAAAGACAAGAAATGAGCATAAAAGATGCTTCAGCGCAAGTGTTAATGCTACTAAAAATGCCCAAATTTCTAAAAATATTGCGAAAAAAAACAATTTTTAGGTTTAGAGTGAATGTTTGAGGTGTACAGAAGACATTTATTTCATTTTTAGAAAATTTAATTTTTCACATTTTTCCATGAAAAGTTCCAATACCCCCCCCTTTGGGTTCTAGGTGAAAATCTCATTCGAAACAAATCAAACAAAAATGTTTCCATGGTGTGTATTGCTGTTCATTTTCATCAAATAAACAAAATAAATCCCAGAATAATTCCTGAAAGACAGGAAATGAGCATAAAAGATGCTTCAGCGCAAGTGTTAATGTTACTAAAAGAGCCCAAATTTCTAAAAATATTGCGAAAAACAACAATTTTTAGGTTTAGAGTGAATGTTTGAGGTGTATAGAAGGCATTTATTTCATTTTTAAAAAATTTAATTTTTCACATTTTCCATGAAAAGTGCCAATACCCCCCCCTTTGGGTTCTAGGTGAAAATCTCACTCGACACTAATCAAACAAAAATGTTTCCATGGTGTGTATTGTTGTTCATTTTCATAAAATAAACAAAATAAAACCCAGAATAAATCCTGAAAGGCAAGAAATGAGCATAAAAGATGCTTCAGCGGAAGTGTTAATGTTATTAAAAGAGCCCAAATTTCTAAAAATATTGCGAAAAACCACAATCTTCTGTTTAAGAGTGAATGTTTGAGGTGCATAGAAGGCATTTATTTCATTTTTAGTAAATGTTATGTTTTACATTTTTCCATGAAAAGTGCCAATTACCCCCCCTTTGGGTTATAGGTGAAAATCTCACTCGACACATATCAAACAAAAATGTTTCCATGGTGTGTATTGTTGCTCATTTTCATCAAATAAACAAAGTAAAACCCAGAACAAAACCTGAAAGATAAGAATGAGCAAAAAAGATGCTTCAACTCAAGCGTTAAGGGTTACTAAAAGAGCCCAAATTTCTGAAAATATTGCGAAAAACAACAGTCTTCTGTTTAAGAGTGAATGTTTGAGGTGCATAGAAGGCATTTATTTCATTTTTAGTAAATGTTATGTTTCACATTTTTCCATGAAAAGTGCCAATACCCCCCCCTTTGGGTTTTAGGTGAAAATCTCACTCGACACAAATCAAACAAAAATGTTTCCATGGTGTGTATTGTTGTTCATTTTCATCAAATAAAACAAAATAAAACCCAGAATAAATACTGAAAGACAAGAAATGAGCATAAAAGACGCTTCAGCTCAAGTGTTAAGGTTACTAAAAGAGCCAAAATTTCTAAAAATATTGCGAAAAACACCAATTTTCAGATTTAGAGTGAATGTTTGAGGTGTATAAAGGCATTTATTTCATTTTTAGAAAATTTAAATTTTACATTTTTCCATGAAAAGTGCCAATACCCCCCCCCTTTGGGTTCTAGGTGAAAATCTCACTCGACACAAATCAAACAAAAATGTTTCCAATGGTGTGTATTGTTGTTCATTTTAATCAAATAAACAAAATAAAACGCAGAATAAATCCTGAAGACAAGAAATGAGCATAAAAGATGCTTCAGCGCAAGTGTTAATGCTACTAAAAGAGCCCAAATTTCTAAAAATATTGCGAAAAACAACAATTTTTAGGTTAAGAGTGAATGTTTGAGGTGTATAGAAGGCATTAATTTCATTTTAAGGAAATTTAATTTTTCAAATTTTTTCATGAAAAGTTCCCCTTTGGGTTCTAGGTGAAAATCTCACTCGACACAAATCAACAAAAATGTTTCCATGGTGTGTATTGTTGCTCATTTTCATCAAATAAACAAAATAAAACGCAGAATAAATCCTGAAAGATAAGAAATGAGCATAAAAGATGCTTCAGCGGACAGTGTTAAGGTTACTAAAAGAGCCCAAATTTCTGAAAATATTGCGAAAAAACAACAATCTTCTGTTTTAGAGTGAATGTTTGAGGTGCATAGAAGGCATTTATTTAATTTTTAGTAAATGTTATGTTTCACATTTTTCCATGAAAAGTGCCAATACCCCCCCCTTTGGGTTCTAGGTGAAAATCTCACTCGACACAAATCAAACAAAAATGTTTCCATGGTGTGTATTGTTGTTCATTTTAATCAAATAAACAAAATAAAAACGCAGAATAAATCCTGAAAGACAAGAAATGAGCATAAAAGATGCTTCAGCGCAAGTGTTTATGGTACTAAAATAGCCCAAATTTCTAAAAATATTGCGAAAAACAACAATTTTTAGGTATTAGAGTGAATGTTTGAGGTGTATAGAAAGGCATTTATTTCATTTTTAAAAAAATTTATTTTTTCCCATTTTTTCCATGAAAAGTGCCAATACCCACCCCTTTGGGTTCTAGGTGAAAATCCCACTCGACACTAATCAAACAAAAATGTTTCCATGGTGTGTATTGTTGTTCATTTTCATAAAATAAACAAAATAAAACCCAGAATAAATCCTGAAAGGGCAAGAAATGAGCATAAAAGATGCTTCAGCGGAAGTATTTCATGTTATTAAAAGAGCCCAAATTTCTAAAAATATTGCGAAAAACCTCAATCTTCTGTTTAAGAGTGAATGTTTGAGGTGTATAGAAGGCATTTATTTCATTTTTAGTAAATGTTATGTTTCACAATTTTTCCATGAAAAGTGCCAATACCCCCCCCCTTTGGGTTCTAGGTGAAAATCTCACTCGACACAAATCAAACAAAAATGTTTCCATGGTGTGTATTGTTGCTCATTTTCATCAAATAAACAAAGTAAAACCGAGAATAAATCCTGAAAGATAAGAAATGAGCAAAAAAGATGCTTCAGCTTAAGCGTTAAGGTTACTAAAAGAGCCCAAATTTCTGAAATTATTGCGAAAAAACAACAGTCTTCTGTTTAAGAGTGAATGTTTGAGGTGCATAAAAGGCATTTATTTCATTTTTAGTAAATGTTATGTTTCACATTTTTCCATGAAAAGTGCCAATACCCCCCCCCTTTGGGTTCTAGGTGAAAATCTCACTCGACACAAATCAAACAAAAATGTTTCCATGGTGTTGTATTATTGTTCATTTTCATAAATAATTCATCAAATAAACAAAATAAAACCCAGAATAAATACTGAAAGACAAGAAATGAGCATAAAAGATGCTTCAGCGCATGTGTTAATTTTACTAAAAGAGCCAAAATTTCTAAAAATATTGCGATTAACAACAATTTTCAGATTAAGAGTGAATGTTTGAGGTGTATAGAAGGCATTTATTTCATTTTTAGAAAATTTAATTTTTCACATTTTTCCATGAAAAGTGCCAATACCCCCCCCTTTGGGTTCTAGGTGAAAATCTCACTCGACACTAATCAAACAAAAATGTTTCCATGGTGTGTATTGTTGTTCATTTTCATAAAATAAACAAAATAAAACCCAGAATAAATCCTGAAAGGCAAGAAATGAGAATAGAAGATGCTTCAGCGGAAGTGTTAATGTTATTAAAAGAGCCCAAATTTCTAAAAATATTGCGAAAAACCACAATCTTCTGTTTAAGAGTGAATGTTTGAGGTGTATAGAAGGCATTTATTTCAATTTTAGAAAATTTAATTTTTTTACATTTTTCCATGAAAAGTGCCAATACCCCCCCCTTTGGGTTCTAGGTGAAAATCTCACTCGACACAAATCAAACAAAAATTTTTCCATGGTGTGTATTGTTGTTCATTTTCATCAAATAAACAAAATAAAACCCAGAATAAATCCTGAAAGACAAGAATTGAGCATAAAAGATGCTTCAGCGGAAGTGTTAATGTTAATAAAAGAGCAAAAATTTCTAAAAATATTGCGAAAAAACAACAATTTTTAGGTTTAGAGTGAATGTTTGAGGTGTATTGAAGGCATTTATTTCATTTTTAAAAATTTAATTTTTCTTATTTTTCCATGAAAAGTGCCAATACCCCCCCCTTTGGGTTCTAGGTGAAAATCTCACTCGACACTAATCAAACAAAAATGTTTCCATGGTGTGTATTGTTGTTCATTTTCATAAAATAAACAAAATAAAACCCATAATAAATCCTGAAAGGCAAGAAATGAGCATAAAAGATGCTTCAGCGGAAGTGTTAAAGTTATTAAAAGAGCCCAAATTTCTAAAAATATTGTGAAAAACCACAATCTTCTGTTTAAGAGTGAATGTTTGAGGTGCATAGAAGGCATTTAATTCATTTTTAGTAAATGTTATGTTTCTCATTTTTCCATGAAAAGTGCCAATACCCCCCCCTTTGGGTTCTAGGTGAAAATCTCACTCGACACATATCAAACAAAAATGTTTCCATGGTGTGTATTGTTGCTCATTTTCATCAAATAAACAAAGTAAAACCCAGAATAAATCCTGAAAGATAAGAAAAGAGCAAAAAAGATGCTTCAGCTCAAGCGTTTAGGTTACTAAAAGAGCCCAAATTTCTGAAAATATTGCGAAAAACAACAGTCTTCTGTTTAAGAGTGAATGTTTGAGGAGCATAGAAGGCATTTTTTTAATTTTTAGTAAATGTTATGTTTCACATTTTTCCATGAAAAGTGCCAATACCCCCCCCTTTGGGTTCAAGGTGAAAATCTCACTCGACACAAATCAAACAAAAATGTTTCCATGGTGTGTATTGTTGTTCATTTTCATCAAATAAACAAAATAAAACCCAGAATAAATACTGAAAGACAAGAAATGAGCATAAAAGACGCTTCAGCTCAAGTGTTAAGGTTACTAAAAGAGCCAAAATTTCTAAAAATATTGCGAAAAACACCAATTTTCAGATTTAGAGTGAATGTTTGAGGTGTATAAAAGGCATTTATTTCATTTTTAGAAAATTTAATTTTTTACATTTTTCCATGAAAAGTGCCAATACCCCCCCCCCCTTTGGGTTCTAGGTGAAAATCTCACTCGACACAAATCAAACAAAAATGTTTCCATGGTGTGTATTGTTGTTCATTTTAATCAAATAAACAAAATAAAACGCGGAATAAATCCTGAAAGACAAGAAATGAGCATAAAAGATGCTTCAGCGCAAGTGTTAATGCTACTAAAAGAGCCCAAATTTCTAAAAATATTGCGAAAAAAAACAATTTTTAGGTTTAGAGTGAATGTTTGAGGTGTACAGAAGACATTTATTTCATTTTTAGAAAATTTAATTTTTCACATTTTTCCATGAAAAGTTCCAATACCCCCCCTTTGGGTTCTAGGTGAAAATCTCACTCGAAACAAATCAAACAAAAATGTTTCCATGGTGTGTATTGCTGTTCATTTCATAAAATAAACAAAATAAAACCCAGAATAAATCCTGAAAGGCAAGAAATGAGCATAAAAGATGCTTCAGCGGAAGTGTTAATGTTATTAAAAGAGCCCAAATTTCTAAAAATATTGCGAAAAACCACAATCTTCTGTTTAAGAGTGAATGTTTGAGGTGCATAGAAGGCATTTATTTCATTTTTAGTAAATGTTATGTTTCACATTTTTCCATGAAAAGTGCCAATAACCCCCCCTTTGGGTTCTAGGTGAAAATCTCACTCGACACAAATCAAACAAAAATGTTTCCATGGTGTGTATTGTTGCTCATTTTCATCAAATAAACAAAGTAAAACCGAGGAATAAATCCTGAAAGATAAGAAATGAGCAAAAAGATGCTTCAGCTTAAGCGTAAAGGTTACTAAAAGAGCCCAAAATTCTGAAAATATTGCGAAAAACAACAGTCTTCTGTTTAAGAGTGAATGTTTGAGGTGCATAGAAGGCATTTATTTCATTTTTAGTAAATGTTATGTTTCACATTTTTCCATGAAATGTGCCAATACCCCCCCCTTTGGGTTCTAGGTGAAAATCTCACTCGACACAAATCAAACAAAAATGTTTCCATGGTGTGTATTGTTGTTCCTATTTTCATCAAATAAACAAAATAAAACCCATAATAAATACTGAAAGACAAGAAATGAGCATAAAAGATGCTTCAGCGCATGTGTTAATTTTACTAAAAGAGCCAAAATTTCTAAAAATATTGCGATTAACAACAATTTTCAGTTTAAGAGTGAATTTTTGAGGTGTATAGAAGCATTTATTTCATTTTTAGAAAATTTAATTTTTCATATTTTTCCATGAAAAGTGCCAATACCCCCCCCTTTGGGTTCTAGGTGAAAATCTCACTCGACACAAATCAAACAAAAATGTTTCCATGGTGTGTATTGTTGCTCATTTTCATCAAATAAACAAAATAAAACCCATAATAAATCCTGAAAGATAAGAAATGAGCATAAAAGACGCTTCAGCTCAAGTGTTAAGGTTACTAAAAGAGCCAAAATTTCTAAAAATATTGCGAAAAATAACAATTTTCAGATTTAGAGTGAATGTTTGAGGTGTATACAAGGCATTTATTTCATTTTTAGAAAATTTACTTTTCACATTTTTCCATGAAAAGTGCCAATTACCCCCCTTTGGGTTCTAGGTGAAAATCTCACTCGACACTAATCAAACAAAAATGTTTCCATGGTGTGTATTGTTGTTCATTTTCATAAAATAAACAAAATAAAACCCAGAATAAATCCTGAAAGGCAAGAAATGAGCATAAAAGATGCTTCAGCGGAAGTGTTAATGTTATTGAAAGAGCCCAAATTTCTAAAAATATTGCGAAAAACCACAATCTTCTGTTTAAGAGTGAATGTTTGAGGTGTATAGAAGGCATTTATTTCAATTTTAGAAAATTTAATTTTTTTACATTTTTCCATGAAAAGTGCCAATACCCCCCCCTTTGGGTTCTAGGTGAAAATCTCACTCGACACAAATCAAACAAAAATTTTTCCATGGTGTGTATTGTTGTTCATTTTCATCAAATAAACAAAATAAAACCCAGAATAAATCCTGAAAGACAAGAAATGAGCATAAAAGATGCTTCAGCGGAAGTGTTAATGTTAATAAAAGAGCAAAAATTTCTAAAAATATTGCGAAAAACAACAATTTTCAGGTTTAGAGTGAATGTTTGAGGTGTATTGAAGGTATTTATTTCATTTTTAAAAAATTTAATTTTTCACATTTTTCCATGAAAAGTGCCAATACCCCCCCCTTTGGGTTCTAGGTGAAAATCTCACTCGACACTAATCAAACAAAAATGTTTCCAAGGTGTGTATTGTTGTTCATTTTCATAAAATAAACAAAATAAAACCCAGAATAAATTCTGAAAGGCAAGAAATGAGCATAAAAGATGCTTCAGCGGAAGTGTTAATGTTATTAAAAGAGCCCAAATTTCTAAAAATATTGCGAAAAACCACAATCTTCTGTTTAAGAGTGAATGTTTGAGGTGCATAGAAGGCAATCATTTCATTTTTAAAAAATTTAATTTTTCACATTTTTCCATGAAAAGTGCCAATACCCCCCCCTTTGGGTTCTAGGTGAAAATCTCACTCGACACTAATCAAACAAAAATGTTTCCATGGTGTGTATTGTTGTTCATTTTCATAAAATAAACAAAATAAAACCCAGAATAAATCCTGAAAGGCAAGAAATGAGAATAGAAGATGCTTCAGCGGAAGTGTTAATGTTATTAAAAGAGCCCAAATTTCTAAAAATATTGCGAAAAACAACAATTTTTAGGTTTAGAGTGAATGTTTGAGGTGTAGAGAAGGCATTTATTTCATTTTTAAAAAATTTAATTTTTCACATTTTTCCATGAAAAGTGCCAATACCCCCCCCTTTGGGTTCTAGGTGAAAATCTCACTCGACACTAATCAAACAAAAATGTTTCCATGGTGTGTATTGTTGTTCATTTTCATCAAATAAACAAAATAAAACCCAGAATAAATCCTGAAAGGCAAGAAGAAATGAGCATAAAAGATGCTTCAGCGGAAGTGATAATGTTATTAAAAGAGCCCAAATTTCTAAAAATATTGCGAAAAACCACAATCTTCTGTTTAAGAGTGAATGTTTGAGGTGCATAGAAGGCATTTATTTCATTTTTAGTAAATGTTATGTTACACATTTTTCCATGAAAAGTGCCAATAACCCCCCCTTTGGGTTCTAGGTGAAAATCTCACTCGACACAAATCAAACAAAAATGTTTCCATGGTGTGTATTGTTGCTCATTTTCATCAAATAAACAAAGTAAAACCGAGAATAAATCCTGAAAGATAAGAAATGAGCAAAAAAGATGCTTCAGCTTAAGCGTTAAGGTTACTAAAAGAGCCCAAATTTCTGAAAATATTGCGAAAAACAACAGTCTCCAGTTTAAGAGTGAATGTTTGAGGTGCATAGAAGGCATTTATTTCATTTTTAGTAAATGTTATGTTTCACATTTTTCCATGAAAAGTGCCAATACCCCCCCCTTTGGGTTCTAGGTGAAAATCTCACTCGACACAAATCAAACAAAAATGTTTCCATGGTGTGTATTGTTGTTCATTTTCATCAAATAAACAAAATAAAACCCATAATTAATACTGAAAGACAAGAAATGAGCATAAAAGATGCTTCAGCGCATGTGTTATTTTACTAAAAGAGCCAAAATTTCTAAAAATATTGCGATTAACAACAATTTTCAGTTTAAGAGTGAATTTTTGAGGTGTATAGAAGGCATTTATTTCATTTTTAGAAAATTTAATTTTTCATATTTTTCCATGAAAAGTGCCAATACCCCCCCCTTTGGGTTCTAGGTGAAAATCTCACTCGACACAAATCAAACAAAAATGTTTCCATGGTGTGTATTGTTGCTCATTTTCATCAAATAAACAAAATAAAACCCATAATAAATCCTGAAAGATAAGAAATGAGCATAAAAGACGCTTCAGCTCAAGTGTTAAGGTTACTAAAAGAGCCAAAATTTCTAAAAATATTGCGAAAAATAAAAATTTTCAGATTTAGAGTGAATGTTTGAGGTGTATAGAAGGCATTTATTTCATTTTTAGAAAATTTAATTTTTCACATTTTTCCATGAAAAGTGCCAATACCCCCCCTTTGGGTTCTAGGTGAAAATCTCACTCGACACTAATCAAACAAAAATGTTTCCATGGTGTGTATTGTTGTTCATTTTCATAAAATAAACAAAATAAAACCCAGAATAAATCCTGAAAGGCAAGAAATGAGCATAAAAGATGCTTCAGCGGAAGTGTTAATGTTATTAAAAGAGCCCAAATTTCTAAAAATATTGCGAAAAACCACAATCTTCTGTTTAAGAGTGAATGTTTGAGGTGCATAGAAGGCATTTATTTCATTTTTAGTAAATGTTATGTTTCACATTTTTCCATGAAAAGTGCCAATAACCCCCCCTTTGGGTTCTAGGTGAAAATCTCACTCGACACAAATCAAACAAAAATGTTTCCATGGTGTGTATTGTTGCTCATTTTCATCAAATAAACAAAGTAAAACCGAGAATAAATCCTGAAAGATAAGAAATGAGCAAAAAAGATGCTTCAGCTTAAGCGTAAAGGTTACTAAAAGAGCCCAAAATTCTGAAAATATTGCGAAAAACAACAGTCTTCTGTTTAAGAGTGAATGTTTGAGGTGCATAGAAGGCATTTATTTCATTTTTAGTAAATGTTATGTTTCACATTTTTCCATGAAATGTGCCAATACCCCCCCCTTTGGGTTCTAGGTGAAAATCTCACTCGACACAAATCAAACAAAAATGTTTCCATGGTGTGTATTGTTGTTCATTTTCATCAAATAAACAAAATAAAACCCATAATAAATACTGAAAGACAAGAAATGAGCATAAAAGATGCTTCAGCGCATGTGTTAATTTTACTAAAAGAGCCAAAATTTCTAAAAATATTACGATTAACAACAATTTTCAGTTTAAGAGTGAATTTTTGAGGTGTATAGAAGGCATTTATTTCAATTTTAGAAAATTTAATTTTTTTACATTTTTCCATGAAAAGTGCCAATACCCCCCCCTTTGGGTTCTAGGTGAAAATCTCACTCGACACAAATCAAACAAAAATGTTTCCATGGTGTGTATTGTTGCTCATTTTCATCAAATAAACAAAATAAAACCCATAATAAATCCTGAAAGATAAGAAATGAGCATAAAAGACGCTTCAGCTCAAGTGTTAAGGTTACTAAAAGAGCCAAAATTTCTAAAAATATTGCGAAAAATAACAATTTTCAGATTTAGAGTGAATGTTTGAGGTGTATAGAAGGCATTTATTTCATTTTTAGAAAATTTAATTTTTCACATTTTTCCATGAAAAGTGCCAATTACCCCCCTTTGGGTTCTAGGTGAAAATCTCACTCGACACTAATCAAACAAAAATGTTTCCATGGTGTGTATTGTTGTTCATTTTCATAAAATAAACAAAATAAAACCCAGAATAAATCCTGAAAGGCAAGAAATGAGCATAAAAGATGCTTCAGCGGAAGTGTTAATGTTATTAAAAGAGCCCAAATTTCTAAAAATATTGCGAAAAACCACAATCTTCTGTTTAAGAGTGAATGTTTGAGGTGTATAGAAGGCATTTATTTCAATTTTAGAAAATTTAATTTTTTTACATTTTTCCATGAAAAGTGCCAATACCCCCCCCTTTGGGTTCTAGGTGAAAATCTCACTCGACACAAATCAAACAAAAATTTTTCCATGGTGTGTATTGTTGTTCATTTTCATCAAATAAACAAAATAAAACCCAGAATAAATCCTGAAAGACAAGAAATGAGCATAAAAGATGCTTCAGCGGAAGTGTTAATGTTAATAAAAGAGCAAAAATTTCTAAAAATATTGCGAAAAACAACAATATTCAGGTTTAGAGTGAAAGTTTGAGGTGTATTGAAGGCATTTATTTCATTTTTAAAAAATTTAATTTTTCACATTTTTCCATGAAAAGTGCCAATACCCCCCCCTTTGGGTTCTAGGTGAAAATCTCACTCGACACTAATCAAACAAAAATGTTTCCAAGGTGTGTATTGTTGTTCATTTTCATAAAATAAACAAAATAAAACCCAGAATAAATTCTGAAAGGCAAGAAATGAGCATAAAAGATGCTTCAGCGGAAGTGTTAATGTTAATAAAAGAGCAAAAATTTCTAAAAATATTGCGAAAAACAACAATATTCAGGTTTAGAGTGAAAGTTTGAGGTGTATTGAAGGCATTTATTTCATTTTTAAAAAATTTAATTTTTCACATTTTTCCATGAAAAGTGCCAATACCCCCCCCTTTGGATTCTAGGTGAAAATCTCACTCGACACAAATCAAACAAAAATGTTTCCATGGTGTGTATTGTTGTTCATTTTCATCAAATAAACAAAATAAAACCCATAATTAATACTGAAAGACAAGAAATGAGCATAAAAGATGCTTCAGCGCATGTGTTATTTTACTAAAAGAGCCAAAATTTCTAAAAATATTGCGATTAACAACAATTTTCAGTTTAAGAGTGAATTTTTGAGGTGTATAGAAGGCATTTATTTCATTTTTAGAAAATTTAATTTTTCATATTTTTCCATGAAAAGTGCCAATACCCCCCCCTTTGGGTTCTAGGTGAAAATCTCACTCGACACAAATCAAACAAAAATGTTTCCATGGTGTGTATTGTTGCTCATTTTCATCAAATAAACAAAATAAAACCCATAATAAATCCTGAAAGATAAGAAATGAGCATAAAAGACGCTTCAGCTCAAGTGTTAAGGTTACTAAAAGAGCCAAAATTTCTAAAAATATTGCGAAAAATAAAAATTTTCAGATTTAGAGTGAATGTTTGAGGTGTATAGAAGGCATTTATTTCATTTTTAGAAAATTTAATTTTTCACATTTTTCCATGAAAAGTGCCAATACCCCCCCTTTGGGTTCTAGGTGAAAATCTCACTCGACACTAATCAAACAAAAATGTTTCCATGGTGTGTATTGTTGTTCATTTTCATAAAATAAACAAAATAAAACCCAGAATAAATCCTGAAAGGCAAGAAATGAGCATAAAAGATGCTTCAGCGGAAGTGTTAATGTTATTAAAAGAGCCCAAATTTCTAAAAATATTGCGAAAAACCACAATCTTCTGTTTAAGAGTGAATGTTTGAGGTGCATAGAAGGCATTTATTTCATTTTTAGTAAATGTTATGTTTCACATTTTTCCATGAAAAGTGCCAATAACCCCCCCTTTGGGTTCTAGGTGAAAATCTCACTCGACACAAATCAAACAAAAATGTTTCCATGGTGTGTATTGTTGCTCATTTTCATCAAATAAACAAAGTAAAACCGAGAATAAATCCTGAAAGATAAGAAATGAGCAAAAAAGATGCTTCAGCTTAAGCGTAAAGGTTACTAAAAGAGCCCAAAATTCTGAAAATATTGCGAAAAACAACAGTCTTCTGTTTAAGAGTGAATGTTTGAGGTGCATAGAAGGCATTTATTTCATTTTTAGTAAATGTTATGTTTCACATTTTTCCATGAAATGTGCCAATACCCCCCCCTTTGGGTTCTAGGTGAAAATCTCACTCGACACAAATCAAACAAAAATGTTTCCATGGTGTGTATTGTTGTTCATTTTCATCAAATAAACAAAATAAAACCCATAATAAATACTGAAAGACAAGAAATGAGCATAAAAGATGCTTCAGCGCATGTGTTAATTTTACTAAAAGAGCCAAAATTTCTAAAAATATTACGATTAACAACAATTTTCAGTTTAAGAGTGAATTTTTGAGGTGTATAGAAGGCATTTATTTCATTTTTAGAAAATTTAATTTTTCATATTTTTCCATGAAAAGTGCCAATACCCCCCCCTTTGGGTTCTAGGTGAAAATCTCACTCGACACAAATCAAACAAAAATGTTTCCATGGTGTGTATTGTTGCTCATTTTCATCAAATAAACAAAATAAAACCCATAATAAATCCTGAAAGATAAGAAATGAGCATAAAAGACGCTTCAGCTCAAGTGTTAAGGTTACTAAAAGAGCCAAAATTTCTAAAAATATTGCGAAAAATAACAATTTTCAGATTTAGAGTGAATGTTTGAGGTGTATAGAAGGCATTTATTTCATTTTTAGAAAATTTAATTTTTCACATTTTTCCATGAAAAGTGCCAATTACCCCCCTTTGGGTTCTAGGTGAAAATCTCACTCGACACTAATCAAACAAAAATGTTTCCATGGTGTGTATTGTTGTTCATTTTCATAAAATAAACAAAATAAAACCCAGAATAAATCCTGAAAGGCAAGAAATGAGCATAAAAGATGCTTCAGCGGAAGTGTTAATGTTATTAAAAGAGCCCAAATTTCTAAAAATATTGCGAAAAACCACAATCTTCTGTTTAAGAGTGAATGTTTGAGGTGTATAGAAGGCATTTATTTCAATTTTAGAAAATTTAATTTTTTTACATTTTTCCATGAAAAGTGCCAATACCCCCCCCTTTGGGTTCTAGGTGAAAATCTCACTCGACACAAATCAAACAAAAATTTTTCCATGGTGTGTATTGTTGTTCATTTTCATCAAATAAACAAAATAAAACCCAGAATAAATCCTGAAAGACAAGAAATGAGCATAAAAGATGCTTCAGCGGAAGTGTTAATGTTAATAAAAGAGCAAAAATTTCTAAAAATATTGCGAAAAACAACAATATTCAGGTTTAGAGTGAAAGTTTGAGGTGTATTGAAGGCATTTATTTCATTTTTAAAAAATTTAATTTTTCACATTTTTCCATGAAAAGTGCCAATACCCCCCCCTTTGGGTTCTAGGTGAAAATCTCACTCGACACTAATCAAACAAAAATGTTTCCAAGGTGTGTATTGTTGTTCATTTTCATAAAATAAACAAAATAAAACCCAGAATAAATTCTGAAAGGCAAGAAATGAGCATAAAAGATGCTTCAGCGGAAGTGTTAATGTTATTAAAAGAGCCCAAATTTCTAAAAATATTGCGAAAAACCACAATCTTCTGTTTAAGAGTGAATGTTTGAGGTGCATAGAAGGCAATCATTTCATTTTTAAAAAATTTAATTTTTCACATTTTTCCATGAAAAGTGCCAATACCCCCCCCTTTGGGTTCTAGGTGAAAATCTCACTCGACACTAATCAAACAAAAATGTTTCCATGGTGTGTATTGTTGTTCATTTTCATAAAATAAACAAAATAAAACCCAGAATAAATCCTGAAAGGCAAGAAATGAGAATAGAAGATGCTTCAGCGGAAGTGTTAATGTTATTAAAAGAGCCCAAATTTCTAAAAATATTGCGAAAAACCACAATCTTCTGTTTAAGAGTGAATGTTTGAGGTGTATAGAAGGCATTTATTTCAATTTTAGAAAATTTAATTTTTTTACATTTTTCCATGAAAAGTGCCAATACCCCCCCCTTTGGGTTCTAGGTGAAAATCTCACTCGAAACAAATCAAACAAAAATTTTTCCATGGTGTGTATTGTTGTTCATTTTCATCAAATAAACAAAATAAAACCCAGAATAAATCCTGAAAGACAAGAAATGAGCATAAAAGATGCTTCAGCGGAAGTGTTAATGTTAATAAAAGAGCAAAAATTTCTAAAAATATTGCGAAAAACAACAATTTTTAGGTTTATAGTGAATGTTTGAGGTGTATTGAAGGCATTTATTTCATTTTTAAAAAATTTAATTTTTCTTATTTTTCCATGAAAAGTGCCAATACCCCCCCCTTTGGGTTCTAGGTGAAAATCTCACTCGACACTAATCAAACAAAAATGTTTCCATGGTGTGTATTGTTGTTCATTTTCATAAAATAAACAAAATAAAACCCAGAATAAATCCTGAAAGGCAAGAAATGAGCATAAAAGATGCTTCAGCGGAAGTGTTAATGTTATTAAAAGAGCCCAAATTTCTAAAAATATTGCGAAAAACCACAATCTTCTGTTTAAGAGTGAATGTTTGAGGTGCATAGAAGGCATTTAATTCATTTTTAGTAAATGTTATGTTTCTCATTTTTCCATGAAAAGTGCCAATACCCCCCCCTTTGGGTTCTAGGTGAAAATCTCACTCGACACATATCAAACAAAAATGTTTCCATGGTGTGTATTGTTGCTCATTTTCATCAAATAAACAAAGTAAAACCCAGAATAAATCCTGAAAGATAAGAAAAGAGCAAAAAAGATGCTTCAGCTCAAGCGTTTAGGTTACTAAAAGAGCCCAAATTTCTGAAAATATTGCGAAAAACAACAGTCTTCTGTTTAAGAGTGAATGTTTGAGGAGCATAGAAGGCATTTATTTAATTTTTAGTAAATGTTATGTTTCACATTTTTCCATGAAAAGTGCCAATACCCCCCCCTTTGGGTTCAAGGTGAAAATCTCACTCGACACAAATCAAACAAAAATGTTTCCATGGTGTGTATTGTTGTTCATTTTCATCAAATAAACAAAATAAAACCCAGAATAAATACTGAAAGACAAGATATGAGCATAAAAGACGCTTCAGCTCAAGTGTTAAGGTTACTAAAAGAGCCAAAATTTCTAAAAATATTGCGAAAAACACCAATTTTCAGATTTAGAGTGAATGTTTGAGGTGTATAGAAGGCATTTATTTCATTTTTAGAAAATTTAATTTTTTACATTTTTCCATGAAAAGTTCCAATACCCCCCCTTTGGGTTCTAGGTGAAAATCTCACTCGAAACAAATCAAACAAAAATGTTTCCATGGTGTGTATTGCTGTTCATTTTCATCAAATAAACAAAATAAATCCCAGAATAATTCCTGAAAGACAGGAAATGAGCATAAAAGATGCTTCAGCGCAAGTGTTAATGTTACTAAAAGAGCCCAAATTTCTAAAAATATTGCGAAAAACAACAATTTTTAGGTTTAGAGTGAATGTTTGAGGTGTAGAGAAGGCATTTATTTCATTTTTAAAAAATTTAATTTTTCACATTTTTCCATGAAAAGTGCCAATACCCCCCCCTTTGGGTTCTAGGTAAAAATCTCACTCGACACTAATCAAACAAAAATGTTTCCATGGTGTGTATTGTTGTTCATTTTCATAAAATAAACAAAATAAAACCCAGAATAAATCCTGAAAGGCAAGAAGAAATGAGCATAAAAGATGCTTCAGCGGAAGTGTTAATGTTATTAAAAGAGCCCAAATTTCTAAAAATATTGCGAAAAACCACAATCTTCTGTTTAAGAGTGAATGTTTGAGGTGCATAGAAGGCATTTATTTCATTTTTAGTAAATGTTATATTTCACATTTTTCCATGAAAAGTGCCAATAACCCCCCCTTTGGGTTCTAAGTGAAAATCTCACTCGACACAAATCAAACAAAAATGTTTCCATGGTGTGTATTGTTGCTCATTTTCATCAAATAAACAATGTAAAACCGAGAATAAATCCTGAAAGATAAGAAATGAGCAAAAAAGATGCTTCAGCTTAAGCGTTAAGGTTACTAAAAGAGCCCAAATTTCTGAAAATATTGCGAAAAACAACAGTCTCCAGTTTAAGAGTGAATGTTTGAGGTGCATAGAAGGCATTTATTTCATTTTTAGTAAATGTTATGTTTCACATTTTTCCATGAAAAGTGCCAATACCCCCCCCTTTGGGTTCTAGGTGAAAATCTCACTCGACACAAATCAAACAAAAATGTTTCCATGGTGTTTATTGTTGTTCATTTTCATCAAATAAACAAAATAAAACCCATAATAAATACTGAAAGACAAGAAATGAGCATAAAAGATGCTTCAGCGCATGTGTTATTTTACTAAAAGAGCCAAAATTTCTAAAAATATTGCGATTAACAACAATTTTCAGTTTAAGAGTGAATTTTTGAGGTGTATAGAAGGCATTTATTTCATTTTTAGAAAATTTAATTTTTCATATTTTTCCATGAAAAGTGCCAATACCCCCCCCTTTGGGTTCTAGGTGAAAATCTCACTCGACACAAATCAAACAAAAATGTTTCCATGGTGTGTATTGTTGCTCATTTTCATCAAATAAACAAAATAAAACCCATAATAAATCCTGAAAGATAAGAAATGAGCATAAAAGACGCTTCAGCTCAAGTGTTAAGGTTACTAAAAGAGCCAAAATTTCTAAAAATATTGCGAAAAATAACAATTTTCAGATTTAGAGTGAATGTTTGAGGTGTATAGAAGGCATTTATTTCATTTTTAGAAAATTTAATTTTTCACATTTTTCCATGAAAAGTGCCAATACCCCCCCTTTGGGTTCTAGGTGAAAATCTCACTCGACACTAATCAAACAAAAATGTTTCCATGGTGTGTATTGTTGTTCATTTTCATAAAATAAACAAAATAAAACCCAGAATAAATCCTGAAAGGCAAGAAATGAGCATAAAAGATGCTTCAGCGGAAGTGTTAATGTTATTAAAAGAGCCCAAATTTCTAAAAATATTGCGAAAAACCACAATCTTCTGTTTAAGAGTGAATGTTTGAGGTGCATAGAAGGCATTTATTTCATTTTTAGTAAATGTTATGTTTCACATTTTTCCATGAAAAGTGCCAATAACCCCCCCTTTGGGTTCTAGGTGAAAATCTCACTCGACACAAATCAAACAAAAATGTTTCCATGGTGTGTATTTTTGCTCATTTTCATCAAATAAACAAAGTAAAACCGAGAATAAATCCTGAAAGATAAGAAATGAGCAAAAAAGTTGCTTCAGCTTAAGCGTAAAGGTTACTAAAAGAGCCCAAAATTCTGAAAATATTGCGAAAAAACAACAGTCTTCTGTTTAAGAGTGAATGTTTGAGGTGCATAGAAGGCATTTATTTCATTTTTAGTAAATGTTATGTTTCACATTTTTCCATGAAATGTGCCAATACCCCCCCCTTTGGGTTCTAGGTGAAAATCTCACTCGACACAAATCAAACAAAAATGTTTCCATGGTGTGTATTGTTGTTCATTTTCATCAAATAAACAAAATAAAACCCATAATAAATACTGAAAGACAAGAAATGAGCATAAAAGATGCTTCAGCGCATGTGTTAATTTTACTAAAAGAGCCAAAATTTCTAAAAATATTGCGATTAACAACAATTTTCAGTTTAAGAGTGAATTTTTGAGGTGTATAGAAGGCATTTATTTCATTTTTAGAAAATTTAATTTTTCATATTTTTCCATGAAAAGTGCCATTACCCCCCCCTTTGGGTTCTAGGTGAAAATCTCACTCGACACAAATCAAACAAAAATGTTTCCATGGTGTGTATTGTTGCTCATTTTCATCAAATAAACAAAATAAAACCCATAATAAATCCTGAAAGATAAGAAATGAGCATAAAAGACGCTTCAGCTCAAGTGTTAAGGTTACTAAAAGAGCCAAAATTTCTAAAAATATTGCGAAAAATAACAATTTTCAGATTTAGAGTGAATGTTTGAGGTGTATAGAAGGCATTTATTTCATTTTTAGAAAATTTAATTTTTCACATTTTTCCATGAAAAGTGCCAATTACCCCCCTTTGGGTTCTAGGTGAAAATCTCACTCGACACTAATCAAACAAAAATGTTTCCATGGTGTGTATTGTTGTTCATTTTCATAAAATAAACAAAATAAAACCCAGAATAAATCCTGAAAGGCAAGAAATGAGCATAAAAGATGCTTCAGCGGAAGTGTTAATGTTATTAAAAGAGCCCAAATTTCTAAAAATATTGCGAAAAACCACAATCTTCTGTTTAAGAGTGAATGTTTGAGGTGTATAGAAGGCATTTATTTCAATTTTAGAAAATTTAATTTTTTTACATTTTTCCATGAAAAGTGCCAATACCCCCCCCTTTGGGTTCTAGGTGAAAATCTCACTCGACACAAATCAAACAATAATTTTTCCATGGTGTGTATTGTTGTTCATTTTCATCAAATAAACAAAATAAAACCCAGAATAAATCCTGAAAGACAAGAAATGAGCATAAATGATGCTTCAGCGGAAGTGTTAATGTTAATAAATAAGCAAAAATTTCTAAAAATATTGCGAAAAACAACAATTTTCAGGTTTAGAGTGAATGTTTGAGGTGTATTAAAGGCATTTATTTCATTTTTAAAAAATTTAATTTTTCACATTTTTCCATGAAAAGTGCCAATACCCCCCCCCCCTTTGGGTTCTAGGTGAAAATCTCACTCGACACTTATCAAACAAAAATGTTTCCAAGGTGTGTATTGTTGTTCATTTTCATAAAATAAACAAAATAAAACCCAGAATAAATCCTGAAAGGCAAGAAATGAGCATAAAAGATGCCTCAGCGGAAGTGTTAATGTTATTAAAAGAGCCCAAATTTCTAAAAATATTGCGAAAAACCACAATCTTCTGTTTAAGAGTGAATGTTTGAGGTGCATAGAAGGCAATCATTTCATTTTTAGTAAATGTTATGTTTCACATTTTTCCATGAAAAGTGCCAATACCCCCCCTTTGGGTTCTAGGTGAAAATCTCACTCGACACATATCAAACAAAAATGTTTCCATGGTGTGTATTGTTGCTCATTTTCATCAAATAAACAAAGTAAAACCCAGAATAAATCCTGAAAGATAAGAAATGAGCAAAAAAGATGCTTCAGCTCAAGCGTTTAGGTTACTAAAAGAGCCTAAATTTCTGAAAATATTGCGAAAAACAACAGTCTTCTGTTTAAGAGTGAATGTTTGAGGTGCATAGAAGGCATTTATTTACTTTTTAGTAAATGTTATGTTTCACATTTTTCCATGAAAAGTGCCAATACCCCCCCCTTTGGGTTCTAGGTGAAAATCACACTCGACACAAATCAAACAAAAATGTTTCCATGGTGTGTTTTGTTGTTCATTTTCATCAAATAAACAAAATAAAACCCAGAATAAATACTGAAAGACAAGAAATGAGCATAAAAGATGCTTCAGCGCAAGTGTTAATGCTACTAAAAGAGCCCAAATTTCTAAAAATATTGCGAAAAACAACAATTTTTAGGTTTAGAGTGAATGTTTGAGGTGTATAGAAGGCATTTATTTCATTTTTAGAAAATTTAATTTTTCACATTTTTCCATGAAAAGTTCCAATACCCCCCCCTATTGGGTTCTAGGTGAAAATCTCACTCGAAACAAATCAAACAAAAATGTTTCCATGGTGTGTATTGCTGTTCATTTTCATCAAATAAACAAAATAAAACCCAGAATAATTCCTGAAAGACAGGAAATGAGCATAAAAGATGCTTCAGCGCAAGTGTTAATGTTACTAAAAGAGCCCAAATTTCTAAAAATATTGCGAAAAACAACAATTTTCAGTTTTATAGTGAATGTTCGAGGTGTATAGAAGGCATTTATTTCATTTTTAGAAAATTTAATTTTTCACATTTTTCCATGAAAAGTGCCAATACCCCCCCCCTGGGGTTCTAGGTGAAAATCTTACTCGACACTAATCAAACAAAAATGTTTCCAAGGTGTGTATTGTTGTTCATTTTCATAAAATAAACAAAATAAAACCCAGAATAAATCCTGAAAGGCAAGAAATGAGCATAAAAGATGATTCAGCGGAAGTGTTAATGTTATTAAAAGAGCCCAAATTTCTAAAAATATTGCGAAAAACCACAATCTTCTGTTTAAGAGTGAATGTTTGAGGTGCATAGAAGGCATTTATTTCATTTTTAGTAAATGTTATGTTTCACATTTTTCCATGAAAAGTGCCAATACCCCCCCTTTGGGTTCTAGGTGAAAATCTCACTCGACACATATCAAACAAAAATGTTTCCATGGTGTGTATTGTTGTTCATTTTCATAAAATAAACAAAATAAAACCCAGAATAAATCCTGAAAGGCAAGAAATGAGCATAAAAGATGATTCAGCGGAAGTGTTAATGTTATTAAAAGAGCCCAAATTTCTAAAAATATTGCGAAAAACCACAATCTTCTGTTTAAGAGTGAATGTTTGAGGTGTATAGAAGGCATTTATTTCAATTTTAGAAAATTTAATTTTTTTACATTTTTCCATGAAAAGTGCCAATACCCCCCCATTTGGGTTCTAGGTGAAAATCTCACTCGACACAAATCAAAAAAATTTTTTCCATGGTGTGTATTGTTGTTCATTTCCATCAAATAAACAAAATAAAACCCAGAATAAATCCTGAAAGATAAGAAATGAGCATAAAAGACGCTTCAGCTCAAGTGTTAAGGTTACTAAAAGAGCCATAATTTCTAAAAATATTGCGAAAAACAACAATTTTCAGATTTAGAGTGAATGTTTGAGGTGTATAGAAGGAATTTATTTCATTTTTAGAAAATTTAATTTTTCACATTTTTCCATGAAAAGTTTCAATACCCCCCCTTTGGGTTCTGGGTGAAAATCTCACTCGACACAAATCAAACAAAAATGTTTCCATGGTGCGTATTGTTGTTCATTTTCATTAAATAAACTAAATTAAACCCATAATAAATCCTGAAAGGCAAGAAATGAGCATAAAAGATGCTTCAGCGGGGTTGTTAATGTTACTAAAAGAGCCCAAATTTCTAAAAATATTGCGAAAAACCACAATTTTCAGTTTAAGAGTGAATGTTTGAGGTGTATACTTCTATAGCTTCTAAAGCCTTTATTTCATTTTTAGAAAATTTAATTTTTCACATTTTTCCATTAAAAGTGCCAATACCCCCCTTTGGGTTCTAAAAAAATCTCACTCGACACATATCAAACAAAAATGTTTCACTGGTGTGTATTGTTGTTCATTTTCATCAAATAAACAAAATAAAACCCAGAATAAATCCTGAAAGGCAAGAAATGAGCATAAAAGATGCTTCAGGGCAGGTGTTAATGTTACTAAAAGAGCCCAAATTTCTAAAAACATTGCGAAAAACAATTTTCAGATTTAGAGTGAATGTTTGAGGTGTATAGAAGGCATTTATTTCATTTTTAGTAAATGTTATGTTTCACATTTTTCCATGAAATGTGCCAATACCCCCCCCTTTGGGTTCTAGGTGAAAATCTCACTCGACACAAATCAAACAAAAATGTTTCCATGGTGTGTATTGTTGTTCATTTTCATCAAATAAACAAAATAAAACCCATAATAAATACTGAAAGACAAGAAATGAGCATAAAAGATGCTTCAGCGCATGTGTTAATTTTACTAAAAGAGCCAAAATTTCTAAAAATATTGCGATTAACAACAATTTTCAGTTTAAGAGTGAATTTTTGAGGTGTATAGAAGGCATTTATTTCATTTTTAGAAAATTTAATTTTTCATATTTTTCCATGAAAAGTGCCAATACCCCCCCCTTTGGGTTCTAGGTGAAAATCTCACTCGACACAAATCAAACAAAAATGTTTCCATGGTGTGTATTGTTGCTCATTTTCATCAAATAAACAAAATAAAACCCATAATAAATCCTGAAAGATAAGAAATGAGCATAAAAGACGCTTCAGCTCAAGTGTTAAGGTTACCATAAGAGCCAAAATTTCTAAAAATATTGCGAAAAATAACAATTTTCAGATTTAGAGTGAATGTTTGAGGTGTATAGAAGGCATTTATTTCATTTTTAGAAAATTTAATTTTTCACATTTTTCCATGAAGTGCCAATTACCCCCCTTTGGGTTCTAGGTGAAAATCTCACTCGACACTAATCAAACAAAAATGTTTCCATGGTGTGTATTGTTGTTCATTTTCATAAAATAAACAAAATAAAACCCAGAATAAATCCTGAAAGGCAAGAAATGAGCATAAAAGATGCTTCAGCGGAAGTGTTAATGTTATTAAAAGAGCCCAAATTTCTAAAAATATTGCGAAAAACCACAATCTTCTGTTTAAGAGTGAATGTTTGAGGTGTATAGAAGGCATTTATTTCAATTTTAGAAAATTTAATTTTTTTACATTTTTCCATGAAAAGTGCCAATACCCCCCCCTTTGGGTTCTAGGTGAAAATCTCACTCGACACAAATCAAACAATAATTTTTCCATGGTGTGTATTGTTGTTCATTTTCATCAAATAAACAAAATAAAACCCAGAATAAATCCTGAAAGACAAGAAATGAGCATAAAAGATGCTTCAGCGGAAGTGTTAATGTTAATAAAAGAGCAAAAATTTCTAAAAATATTGCGAAAAACAACAATTTTCAGGTTTAGAGTGAATGTTTGAGGTGTATTGAAGGCATTTATTTCATTTTTAAAAAATTTAATTTTTCACATTTTTCCATGAAAAGTGCCAATACCCCCCCCTTTGGGTTCTAGGTGAAAATCTCACTCGACACTAATCAAACAAAAATGTTTCCAAGGTGTGTATTGTTGTTCATTTTCATAAAATAAACAAAATAAAACCCAGAATAAATCCTGAAAGGCAAGAAATGAGCATAAAAGATGCCTCAGCGGAAGTGTTAATGTTATTAAAAGAGCCCAAATTTCTAAAAATATTGCGAAAAACCACAATCTTCTGTTTAAGAGTGAATGTTTGAGGTGCATAGAAGGCAATCATTTCATTTTTAGTAAATGTTATGTTTCACATTTTTCCATGAAAAGTGCCAATACCCCCCCTTTGGGTTCTAGGTGAAAATCTCACTCGACACATATCAAACAAAAATGTTTCCATGGTGTGTATTGTTGCTCATTTTCATCAAATAAACAAAGTAAAACCCAGAATAAATCCTGAAAGATAAGAAATGAGCAAAAAAGATGCTTCAGCTCAAGCGTTTAGGTTACTAAAAGAGCCTAAATTTCTGAAAATATTGCGAAAAACAACAGTCTTCTGTTTAAGAGTGAATGTTTGAGGTGCATAGAAGGCATTTATTTACTATTTAGTAAATGTTATGTTTCACATTTTTCCATGAAAAGTGCCAATACCCCCCCCTTTGGGTTCTAGGTGAAAATCTCACTCGACACAAATCAAACAAAAATGTTTCCATGGTGTGTTTTGTTGTTCATTTTCATCAAATAAACAAAATAAAACCCAGAATAAATACTGAAAGACAAGAAATGAGCATAAAAGATGCTTCAGCGCAAGTGTTAATGCTACTAAAAGAGCCCAAATTTCTAAAAATATTGCGAAAAACAACAATTTTTAGGTTTAGAGTGAATGTTTGAGGTGTATAGAAGGCATTTATTTCATTTTTAGAAAATTTAATTTTTCACATTTTTCCATGAAAAGTTCCAATACCCCCCCCTATTGGGTTCTAGGTGAAAATCTCACTCGAAACAAATCAAACAAAAATGTTTCCATGGTGTGTATTGCTGTTCATTTTCATCAAATAAACAAAATAAAACCCAGAATAATTCCTGAAAGACAGGAAATGAGCATAAAAGATGCTTCAGCGCAAGTGTTAATGTTACTAAAAGAGCCCAAATTTCTAAAAATATTGCGAAAAACAACAATTTTCAGTTTTATAGTGAATGTTTTAGGTGTATAGAAGGCATTTATTTCATTTTTAGAAAATTTAATTTTTCACATTTTTCCATGAAAAGTGCCAATACCCCCCCCCTGGGGTTCTAGGTGAAAATCTTACTCGACACTAATCAAACAAAAATGTTTCCAAGGTGTGTATTGTTGTTCATTTTCATAAAATAAACAAAATAAAACCCAGAATAAATCCTGAAAGGCAAGAAATGAGCATAAAAGATGCTTCAGCGGAAGTGTTAATGTTATTAAAAGAGCCCAAATTTCTAAAAATATTGCGAAAAACCACAATCTTCTGTTTAAGAGTGAATGTTTGAGGTGCATAGAAGGCATTTATTTCATTTTTAGTAAATGTTATGTTTCACATTTTTCCATGAAAAGTGCCAATACCCCCCCTTTGGGTTCTAGGTGAAAATCTCACTCGACACATATCAAACAAAAATGTTTCCATGGTGTGTATTGTTGTTCATTTTCATAAAATAAACAAAATAAAACCCAGAATAAATCCTGAAAGGCAAGAAATGAGCATAAAAGATGATTCAGCGGAAGTGTTAATGTTATTAAAAGAGCCCAAATTTCTAAAAATATTGCGAAAAACCACAATCTTCTGTTTAAGAGTGAATGTTTGAGGTGTATAGAAGGCATTTATTTCAATTTTAGAAAATTTAATTTTTTTACATTTTTCCATGAAAAGTGCCAATACCCCCCCATTTGGGTTCTAGGTGAAAATCTCACTCGACACAAATCAAAAAAATTTTTTCCATGGTGTGTATTGTTGTTCATTTCCATCAAATAAACAAAATAAAACCCAGAATAAATCCTGAAAGATAAGAAATGAGCATAAAAGACGCTTCAGCTCAAATGTTAAGGTTACTAAAAGAGCCATAATTTCTAAAAATATTGCGAAAAACAACAATTTTCAGATTTAGAGTGAATGTTTGAGGTGTATAGAAGGCATTTATTTCATTTTTAGAAAATTTAATTTTTCACATTTTTCCATGAAAAGTTTCAATACCCCCCCTTTGGGTTCTGGGTGAAAATCTCACTCGACACAAATCAAACAAAAATGTTTCCATGGTGCGTATTGTTGTTCATTTTCATTAAATAAACTAAATTAAACCCATAATAAATCCTGAAAGGCAAGAAATGAGCATAAAAGATGCTTCAGCGGGGTTGTTAATGTTACTAAAAGAGCCCAAATTTCTAAAAATATTGCGAAAAACCACAATTTTCAGTTTAAGAGTGAATGTTTGAGGTGTATACTTCTATAGCTTCTAAAGCCTTTATTTCATTTTTAGAAAATTTAATTTTTCACATTTTTCCATTAAAAGTGCCAATACCCCCCTTTGGGTTCTAAAAAAATCTCACTCGACACATATCAAACAAAAATGTTTCACTGGTGTGTATTGTTGTTCATTTTCATCAAATAAACAAAATAAAACCCAGAATAAATCCTGAAAGGCAAGAAATGAGCATAAAAGATGCTTCAGGGCAGGTGTTAATGTTACTAAAAGAGCCCAAATTTCTAAAAACATTGCGAAAAACAATTTTCAGATTTAGAGTGAATGTTTGAGGTGTATAGAAGGCATTTATTTCATTTTTAGAAAATGTAATTTTTCACATTTTTCCATGAAAAGTTTCAATACCCCCCCTTTGGGTTCTAGATGAAAATCTCACTCGACACAAATCAAACAAAAATGTTTCCATGGTGCGTATTGTTGTTCATTTTCATTAAATAAACAAAATTAAACCCATAATAAATCCTGAAAGGCAAGAAATGAGCATAAAAGATGCTTCAGCGGGGTTGTTAATGTTACTAAAAGAGCCCAAATTTCTAAAAATATTGCGAAAAACCACAATTTTCAGTTTAAGAGTGAATGTTTGAGGTGTATAGAAGGCATTTATTTCATTTTTAGAAAATGTTTGTTTTCACATTTTTCCATGAATAGTGCCATAGTGCCAACCCCCCCTTTGGGTTCTAGGTGAAAATCTCACTCGACTCAAATCAAACAAAAATGTTTCCATGGTGTGTATTGTTGTTCATTTTCATCAAATAAACAAAATAAAACCAAGAATAAATACTGAAAGACAAGAAATGAGCATAAAAGATGCTTCAGCGCAATTGTTTATGTTACTAAAAGAGCCAAAATTTCAAAAAATATTGCTAAAAACAACAATTTTCAGTTTTAGAGTGAATGTTTGAGGTGTATAGAAGGCATTTATTTCATTTTTAGAAAATGTAATTTTTCACATTTTTCCATGAAAAGTTTCAATACCCCCCCTTTGGGTTCTAGGTGAAAATCTCACTCGACACAAATCAAACAAAAATGTTTCCATGGTGCGTATTGTTGTTCATTTTCATTAAATAAACAAAATTAAACCCATAATAAATCCTGAAAGGCAAGAAATGAGCATAAAAGATGCTTCAGCGGGGTTGTTAATGTTACTAAAAGAGCCCAAATTTCTAAAAATATTGCGAAAAACCACAATTTTCAGTTTAAGAGTGAATGTTTGAGGTGTATAGAAGGCATTTATTTCATTTTTAGAAAATGTAATTTTTCATATTTTTCCATGAAAAGAGCCAATACCCACCCCCTTTGGGTTCTAGGTGAAAATCTCACTCGACACATCTCAAACAAAAATGTTTCAATGGTGTGTATTGTTGTTCATTTTCATCAAATAAACAAATTAAAACCCAGAATAAATCTTGAAAGGCAAGAAATGAGCATAAAAGATGCTTCAGCGGAAGTGTTAATGTTACTAAAAGAGCCCAAATTTCTAAAAATATTCCGAAAAACCACAATCTTCTGTTTAAGAGTGAATGTTTGAGGTGTATAGAAGGCATTTATTTCAATTTTAGAAAATTTAATTTTTTTACATTTTCCCATGAAAAGTGCCAATACCCCTCCCTTTGGGTTCTAGGTGAAAATCTCACTCGACACAAATCAAACAAAAATGTTTCCATGGTATGTATTGTTGTTCATTTTCATCAAGTAAACAAAAAAAAACCCAGAATAAATCCTGAAAGACAAGAAATGAGCATAAAAGATGCTTCAGCGGGGTTGTTAATGTTACTAAAAGACCCCAATTTTCTAATAATTTTGCGAAAAACAACAATTTTCAGTTTTAGAGTGAATGTTTTAGGTGTGTAGGAGGCATTTATTTCAATTGTAGAAAATTTAATTTTTCACA
The DNA here is from genome assembly GCF_022747635.1 of Hetaerina americana. Classification (NCBI taxonomy): domain Eukaryota; kingdom Metazoa; phylum Arthropoda; class Insecta; order Odonata; family Calopterygidae; genus Hetaerina; species Hetaerina americana. Next base: position 47,837 of record NW_027287055.1, read on the forward strand.
TTTTTCCATGAAAAGTGCCAATACCCCCCCCTTTGGGTTCTAGGTGAAAATCTCACTCGACACAAATCAAACAAAAATGTTTCCATGGTGTGTATTGTTGTTCATTTTCATCAAATAAACAAAAAAAAACCCAGAATAAATCCTGAAAGACAAGAAATGAGCATAAAAGATGCTTCAGCGCAAGTGTTAATGTTACTAAAAGAGCCCAAATTTCTAAAAACATTGCGAAAAACAACTATTTTCAGATTTAGAGTGAATGTTTGAGGTGAATAGAAAGCATTTATTTCATTTTTAGAAAATGTTTGTTTTCACATTTTTCCATGAATAGTGCCATAGTGCCAACCCCCCCCTTTGGGTTCTAGGTGAAAATCTCACTCGACTCAAATCAAACAAAAATGTTTCCATGGTGTGTATTGTTGTTCATTTTCATCAAATAAACAAAATAAAACCAAGAATAAATACTGAAAGACAAGAAATGAGCATAAAAGATGCTTCAGCGCAATTGTTTATGTTACTAAAAGAGCCAAAATTTCAAAAAATATTGCTAAAAACTACAATTTTCAGTTTTAGAGTGAATGTTTGAGGTGTATAGAAGGCATTTATTTCATTTTTAGAAAATGTAATTTTTCACATTTTTCCATGAAAAGTTTCAATACCCCCCCTTTGGGTTCTAGGTGAAAATCTCACTCGACACAAATCAAACAAAAATGTTTCCATGGTGCGTATTGTTGTTCATTTTCATTAAATAAACAAAATTAAACCCATAATAAATCCTGAAAGGCAAGAAATGAGCATAAAAGATGCTTCAGCGGGGTTGTTAATGTAACTAAAAGAGCCCAAATTTCTAAAAATATTGCGAAAAAACCACAATTTTCAGTTTAAGAGTGAATGTTTGAGGTGTATAAAAGGCATTTATTTCATTTTTAGAAAATGTAATTTTTCATATTTTTCCATGAAAAGTTCCAATACCCCCCTTTGGGTTCTAGGTGAAAATCTCACTCGACACAAATCAAACAAAAATGTTTCCATGGTGCGTATTGTTGTTCATTTTCGTTAAATAAACAAAATTACACCCATAATAAATCCTGAAAGGCAAGAAATGAGCATAAAAGCTGCTTCAGCGGGGTTGTTAATTTTACTATAAGAGCCCAAATTTCTAAAAATATTGCAAAAAACCACAATCTTCTGTTTAAGAGTGAATGTTTGAGGTGTATAGAAGGCATTTATTTCAATTTTAGAAAATTTAATTTTTCACATTTTTCCATGAAAAGAGCCAATACCCACCCCCTTTGGGTTCTAGGTGAAAATCTCACTCGACACATCTCAAACAAAAATGTTTCAATTGTGTGTATTGTTGTTCATTTTCATCAAATAAACAAAATAAAACCCAGAATAAATCCTGAAAGACAAGAAATGAGCATAAAAGATGCTTCAGCGCTAGTGTTAATGTTACTAAAAGAGCCCAAATTTCTAAAAACATTGCGAAAAACAACAATTTTCAGATTTAGAGTGAATGTTTGAGGTGTATAGAAGGCATTTATTTCATTTTTAGAAAATGTTTGTTTTCACATTTTTCCATGAATAGTGCCATAGTGCCCCCCCCCTTTGGGTTCTAGGTGAAAATCTCACTTGACACAAATCAAACAAAAATGTTTCCATGGTGCGTATTGTTGTTCATTTTCATTAAATAAACAAAATTAAACCCATAATAAATCCTGAAAGGCAAGAAATGAGCATAAAAGATGCTTCAGCGGGGTTGTTAATGTTACTAAAAGAGCCCAAATTTCTAAAAATATTGCGAAAAACCACAATTTTCAGTTTAAGAGTGAATGTTTGAGGTGTATAGAAGGCATTTATTTCATTTTTAGAAAATGTAATTTTTCATATTTTTCCATGAAAAGTTCCAATACCCCCCTTTGGGTTCTAGGTGAAAATCTCACTCGACACAAATCAAACAAAAATGTTTCCATGGTATGTATTGTTGTTCATTTTCATCAAGTAAACAAAAAAAAACCCAGAATAAATCCTGAAAGACAAGAAATGAGCATAAAAGATGCTTCAGCGGGGTTGTTAATGTTACTAAAAGACCCCAATTTTCTAATAATTTTGCGAAAAACAACAATTTTCAGTTTTAGAGTGAATGTTTGAGGTGTATAGAAGGCATTTATTTCATTTTTAGAAAATGTAATTTTTCACATTTTTCCATGAAAAGTTTCAATACCCCCCCTTTGGGTTCTAGGTGAAAATCTCACTCGACACAAATCAAACAAAAATGTTTCCATGGTGCGTATTGTTGTTCATTTTCATTAAATAAACAAAATTAAACCCATAATAAATCCTGAAAGGCAAGAAATGAGCATAAAAGATGCTTCAGCGGGGTTGTTAATGTTACTAAAAGAGCCCAAATTTCTAAAAATATTGCGAAAAACCACAATTTTCAGTTTAAGAGTGAATGTTTGAGGTGTATAGAAGGCATTTATTTCATTTTTAGAAAATGTAATTTTTCATATTTTTCCATGAAAAGTTCCAATACCCCCCTTTGGGTTCTAGGTGAAAATCTCACTCGACACAAATCAAACAAAAATGTTTCCATGGTGCGTATTGTTGTTCATTTTCGTTAAATAAACAAAATTACACCCATAATAAATCCTGAAAGGCAAGAAATGAGCATAAAAGCTGCTTCAGCGGGGTTGTTAATTTTACTATAAGAGCCCAAATTTCTAAAAATATTGCGAAAAACCACAATCTTCTGTTTAAGAGTGAATGTTTGAGGTGTATAGAAGGCATTTATTTCAATTTTAGAAAATTTAATTTTTCACATTTTTCCATGAAAAGAGCCAATACCCACCCCCTTTGGGTTCTAGGTGAAAATCTCACTCGACACATCTCAAACAAAAATGTTTCAATGGTGTGTATTGTTGTTCATTTTCATCAAATAAACAAATTAAAACCCAGAATAAATCTTGAAAGGCAAGAAATGAGCATAAAAGATGCTTCAGCGGAAGTGTTAATGTTACTAAAAGAGCCCAAATTTCTAAAAATATTCCGAAAAACCACAATCTTCTGTTTAAGAGTGAATGTTTGAGGTGTATAGAAGGCATTTATTTCAATTTTAGAAAATTTAATTTTTTTACATTTTCCCATGAAAAGTGCCAATACCCCTCCCTTTGGGTTCTAGGTGAAAATCTCACTCGACACAAATCAAACAAAAATGTTTCCATGGTATGTATTGTTGTTCATTTTCATCAAGTAAACAAAAAAAAACCCAGAATAAATCCTGAAAGACAAGAAATGAGCATAAAAGATGCTTCAGCGGGGTTGTTAATGTTACTAAAAGACCCCAATTTTCTAATAATTTTGCGAAAAACAACAATTTTCAATTTTAGAGTGAATGTTTTAGGTGTGTAGGAGGCATTTATTTCAATTGTAGAAAATTTAATTTTTCACATTTTTCCATGAAAAGTGCCAATACCCCCCCCTTTGGGTTCTAGGTGAAAATCTCACTCGACACAAATCAAACAAAAATGTTTCCATGGTGTGTATTGTTGTTCATTTTCATCAAATAAACAAAAAAAAACCCAGAATAAATCCTGAAAGACAAGAAATGAGCATAAAAGATGCTTCAGCGCAAGTGTTAATGTTACTAAAAGAGCCCAAATTTCTAAAAACATTGCGAAAAACAACTATTTTCAGATTTAGAGTGAATGTTTGAGGTGAATAGAAGGCATTTATTTCATTTTTAGAAAATGTTTGTTTTCACATTTTTCCATGAATAGTGCCATAGTGCCAACCCCCCCCTTTGGGTTCTAGGTGAAAATCTCACTCGACTCAAATCAAACAAAAATGTTTCCATGGTGTGTATTGTTGTTCATTTTCATCAAATAAACAAAATAAAACCAAGAATAAATACTGAAAGACAAGAAATGAGCATAAAAGATGCTTCAGCGCAATTGTTTATGTTACTAAAAGAGCCAAAATTTCAAAAAATATTGCTAAAAACAACAATTTTCAGTTTTAGAGTGAATGTTTGAGGTGTATAGAAGGCATTTATTTCATTTTTAGAAAATGTAATTTTTCACATTTTTCCATGAAAAGTTTCAATACCCCCCCTTTGGGTTCTAGGTGAAAATCTCACTCGACACAAATCAAACAAAAATGTTTCCATGGTGCGTATTGTTGTTCATTTTCATTAAATAAACAAAATTAAACCCATAATAAATCCTGAAAGGCAAGAAATGAGCATAAAAGATGCTTCAGCGGGGTTGTTAATGTAACTAAAAGAGCCCAAATTTCTAAAAATATTGCGAAAAACCACAATTTTCAGTTTAAGAGTGAATGTTTGAGGTGTATAAAAGGCATTTATTTCATTTTTAGAAAATGTAATTTTTCATATTTTTCCATGAAAAGTTCCAATACCCCCCCTTTGGGTTCTAGGTGAAAATCTCACTCGACACAAATCAAACAAAAATGTTTCCATGGTGCGTATTGTTGTTCATTTTCGTTAAATAAACAAAATTACACCCATAATAAATCCTGAAAGGCAAGAAATGAGCATAAAAGCTGCTTCAGCGGGGTTGTTAATTTTACTATAAGAGCCCAAATTTCTAAAAATATTGCAAAAAACCACAATCTTCTGTTTAAGAGTGAATGTTTGAGGTGTATAGAAGGCATTTATTTCAATTTTAGAAAATTTAATTTTTCACATTTTTCCATGAAAAGAGCCAATACCCACCCCCTTTGGGTTCTAGGTGAAAATCTCACTCGACACATCTCAAACAAAAATGTTTCAATTGTGTGTATTGTTGTTCATTTTCATCAAATAAACAAAATAAAACCCAGAATAAATCCTGAAAGACAAGAAATGAGCATAAAAGATGCTTCAGCGCTAGTGTTAATGTTACTAAAAGAGCCCAAATTTCTAAAAACATTGCGAAAAACAACAATTTTCAGATTTAGAGTGAATGTTTGAGGTGTATAGAAGGCATTTATTTCATTTTTAGAAAATGTTTGTTTTCACATTTTTCCATGAAAAGTTCCAATACCCCCCTTTGGGTTCTAGGTGAAAATCTCACTCGACACAAATCAAACAAAAATGTTTCCATGGTATGTATTGTTGTTCATTTTCATCAAGTAAACAAAAAAAAAACCCAGAATAAATCCTGAAAGACAAGAAATGAGCATAAAAGATGCTTCAGCGGGGTTGTTAATGTTACTAAAAGACCCCAATTTTCTAATAATTTTGCGAAAAACAACAATTTTCAGTTTTAGAGTGAATGTTTTAGGTGTGTAGGAGGCATTTATTTCAATTGTAGAAAATTTAATTTTTCACATTTTTCCATGAAAAGTGCCAATACCCCCCCCTTTGGGTTCTAGGTGAAAATCTCACTCGACACAAATCAAACAAAAATGTTTCCATGGTGTGTATTGTTGTTCATTTTCATCAAATAAACAAAAAAAAAACCCAGAATAAATCCTGAAAGACAAGAAATGAGCATAAAAGATGCTTCAGCGCAAGTGTTAAAGTTACTAAAAGAGCCCAAATTTCTAAAAACATTGCGAAAAACAACTATTTTCAGATTTAGAGTGAATGTTTGAGGTGAATAGAAGGCATTTATTTCATTTTTAGAAAATGTTTGTTTTCACATTTTTCCATGAATAGTGCCATAGTGCCAACCCCCCCCTTTGGGTTCTAGGTGAAAATCTCACTCGACTCAAATCAAACAAAAATGTTTCCATGGTGTGTATTGTTGTTCATTTTCATCAAATAAACAAAATAAAACCAAGAATAAATACTGAAAGACAAGAAATGAGCATAAAAGATGCTTCAGCGCAATTGTTTATGTTACTAAAAGAGCCAAAATTTCAAAAAATATTGCTAAAAACAACAATTTTCAGTTTTAGAGTGAATGTTTGAGGTGTAAAGAAGGCATTTATTTCATTTTTAGAAAATGTAATTTTTCACATTTTTCCATGAAAAGTTTCAATACCCCCCCTTTGGGTTCTAGGTGAAAATCTCACTCGACACAAATCAAACAAAAATGTTTCCATGGTGCGTATTGTTATTCATTTTCATTAAATAAACAAAATTAAACCCATAATAAATCCTGAAAGGCAAGAAATGAGCATAAAAGATGCTTCAGCGGGGTTGTTAATGTAACTAAAAGAGCCCAAATTTCTAAAAATATTGCGAAAAACCACAATTTTCAGTTTAAGAGTGAATGTTTGAGGTGTATAAAAGGCATTTATTTCATTTTTAGAAAATGTAATTTTTCATATTTTTCCATGAAAAGTTCCAATACTTTGGGTTCTAGGTGAAAATCTCACTCGACACAAATCAAACAAAAATGTTTCCATGGTGCGTATTGTTGTTCATTTTCGTTAAATAAACAAAATTACACCCATAATAAATCCTGAAAGGCAAGAAATGAGCATAAAAGCTGCTTCAGCGGGGTTGTTAATTTTACTATAAGAGCCCAAATTTCTAAAAATATTGCAAAAAACCACAATCTTCTGTTTAAGAGTGAATGTTTGAGGTGTATAGAAGGCATTTATTTCAATTTTAGAAAATTTAATTTTTCACATTTTTCCATGAAAAGAGCCAATACCCACCCCCTTTGGGTTCTAGGTGAAAATCTCACTCGACACATCTCAAACAAAAATGTTTCAATGGTGTGTATTGTTGTTCATTTTCATCAAATAAACAAAATAAAACCCAGAATAAATCCTGAAAGACAAGAAATGAGCATAAAAGATGCTTCAGCGCAAGTGTTAATGTTACTAAAAGAGCCCAAATTTCTAAAAACATTGCGAAAAACAACAATTTTCAGATTTAGAGTGAATGTTTGAGGTGTATAGAAGGCATTTATTTCATTTTTAGAAAATGTTTGTTTTCACATTTTTCCATGAATAGTGCCATAGTGCCCCCCCCCCTTTGGGTTCTAGGTGAAAATCTCACTTGACACAAATCAAACAAAATGTTTCCATGGTGCGTATTGTTGTTCATTTTCATTAAATAAACAAAATTAAACCCATAATAAATCCTGAAAGGCAAGAAATGAGCATAAAAGATGCTTCAGCGGGGTTGTTAATGTTACTAAAAGAGCCCAAATTTCTAAAAATATTGCGAAAAACCACAATTTTCAGTTTAAGAGTGAATGTTTGAGGTGTATAGAAGGCATTTATTTCATTTTTAGAAAATGTAATTTTTCATATTTTTCCATGAAAAGTTCCAATACCCCCCTTTGGGTTCTAGGTGAAAATCTCACTCGACACAAATCAAACAAAAATGTTTCCATGGTGCGTATTGTTGTTCATTTTCGTTAAATAAACAAAATTACACCCATAATAAATCCTGAAAGGCAAGAAATGAGCATAAAAGCTGCTTCAGCGGGGTTGTTAATTTTACTATAAGAGCCCAAATTTCTAAAAATATTAAGAAAAACCACAATCTTCTGTTTAAGAGTGAATGTTTGAGGTGTATAGAAGGCATTTATTTCAATTTTAGAAAATTTAATTTTTCACATTTTTCCATGAAAAGAGCCAATACCCACCCCCTTTGGGTTCTAGGTGAAAATCTCACTCGACACATCTCAAACAAAAATGTTTCAATGGTGTGTATTGTTGTTCATTTTCATCAAATAAACAAAATAAAACCTAGAATAAATCCTGAAAGACAAGAAATGAGCATAAAAGATGCTTCAGCGCAAGTGTTAATGTTACTAAAAGAGCCCAAATTTCTAAAAATATTGCGAAAAACAACAATTTTCAGATTGAGAGTGAATGTTTAATGTGTATAGAAGGCATTTATTTCATTTTTAGAAAATTTAATTTTTCACATTTTTCCTTGAAAAGAGCCAATACCCACCCCCTTTGGGTTCTAGGTGAAAATCTCACTCGACACAAATCAAACAAAAATGTTTCCATGGTGTGTATTGTTGTTCATTTTCATCAAATAAACAAAATAAAACCCAGAATAAATCCTGAAAGGCAAGAAATGAGCATAAAAGATGCTTCAGCGGGGTTGTTAATGTTACTAAAAGAGCCCAAATTTCTAAAAATATTGCGAAAAACCACAATTTTCAGTTTAAGAGTGAATGTTTGAGGTGTATAGAAGGCATTTATTTCATTTTTAGAAAGTTTAATTTCTCACATTTTTCCATGAAAAGAGCCAATACCAACCCCCTTTGGGTTCTAGGTGAAAATCTCACTCGACACAAATCAAACAAAAATGTTTCCATGATGTGTATTGTTGTTCATTTTCATCAAATAAACAAAATAAAACCCAGAATAAATCCTGAAAGACAAGAAATGAGCATAAAAGATGCTTCAGCGCAAGTGTTAATGTTACTAAAAGAGCCCAAATTTCTAAAAACATTGCGAAAAACAACAATTTTCAGATTTAAAGTGAATGTTTGAGGTGTATAGAAGGCATTTATTTCATTTTTAGAAAATGTTTGTTTTCACATTTTTCCATGAATAGTGCCATAGTGCCAACCCCCCCCTTTGGGTTCTAGGTGAAAATCTCACTCGACTCAAATCAAACAAAAATGTTTCCATGGTGTGTATTGTTGTTCATTTTCATCAAATAAACAAAATAAAACCAAGAATAAATACTGAAAGACAAGAAATGAGCATAAAAGATGCTTCAGCGCAATTGTTTATGTTACTAAAAGAGCCAAAATTTCAAAAAATATTGCTAAAAACAACAATTTTCAGTTTTAGAGTGAATGTTTGAGGTGTATAGAAGGCATTTATTTCATTTTTAGAAAATGTAATTTTTCACATTTTTCCATGAAAAGTTTCAATACCGCCCTTTTGGGTTCTAGGTGAAAATCTCACTCGACACAAATCAAACAAAAATGTTTCCATGGTGCGTATTGTTGTTCATTTTCATTAAATAAACAAAATTAAACCCATAATAAATCCTGAAAGGCAAGAAATGAGCATAAAAGATGCTTCAGCGGGGTTGTTAATGTTACTAAAAGAGCCCAAATTTCTAAAAATATTGCGAAAAACCACAATTTTCAGTTTAAGAGTGAATGTTTGAGGTGTATAGAAGGCATTTATTTCATTTTTAGAAAATGTAATTTTTCATATTTTTCCATGAAAAGTTCCAATACCCCCCTTTGGGTTCTAGGTGAAAATCTCACTCGACACAAATCAAACAAAAATGTTTCCATGGTGCGTATTGTTGTTCATTTTCGTTAAATAAACAAAATTACACCCATAATAAATCCTGAAAGGCAAGAAATGAGCATAAAAGCTGCTTCAGGGGGGTTGTTAATTTTACTATAAGAGCCCAAATTTCTAAAAATATTGCGAAAAACCACAATTTTCAGTTTAAGAGTGAATGTTTGAGGTGTATAGAAGGCATTTATTTCATTTTTAGAAAGTTTAATTTCTCACATTTTTCCATGAAAAGAGCCAATACCAACCCCCTTTGGGTTCTAGGTGAAAATCTCACTCGACACAAATCAAACAAAAATGTTTCCATGGTGTGTATTGTTGTTCATTTTCATCAAATAAACAAAATAAAACCCAGAATAAATACTGAAAGACAAGAAATGAGCATAAAAGATGCTTCAGCGCAATTGTTTATGTTACTAAAAGAGCCAAAACTTCAAAAAATATTGCTAAAAACAACAATTTTCAGTTTAAGAGTGAATGTTTGAGGTGTATAGAAGGCATTTAATTCATTATTAGAAAATGTAATTTTTCACATTTTTCCATGAAAAGTTTCAATACTTCCCCTTTGGGTTCTAGGTGAAAATCTCACTCGACACAAATCAAACAAAAATGTTTCCATGGTGCGTATTGTTGTTCATTTTCATTAAATAAACAAAATTAAACCTATAATAAATCCTGAAAGGCAAGAAATGAGCATAAAAGATGCTTAAGCGGGGTATTAATGTTACTAAAAGAGCCCAAATTTCTAAAAATATTGCGAAAAACCACAATTTTCAGTTTAAGAGTGAATGTTTGAGGTGTATAGAAGGCATTTATTTCATTTTTAGAAAATGTAATTTTTCATATTTTTCCATGAAAAGTTGCAATACCCCCCTTTGGGTTCTAAGAGAAAATCTCACTCGACACATATCAAACAAAAATGTTTCAATGGTGTGTATTGTTGTTCATTTTCATCAAATAAACAAAATAAAACCCAGAATAAATCCTGAAAGGCAAGAAATGAGCATAAATGATGCTTCAGCGCAAGTGTTAATGTTACTAAAAGAGCCCAAATTTCTAAAAATATTGCGAAAAACAACAATTTTCAGATTTCGAGTGAATGTTTGAGGTGTATAGAAGGCATTTATTTCATTTTTAGAAAATTTAATTTTTCACATTTTTCCATGAAAAGAGCCAATACCCACCCCCTTTGGGTTCTAGGTGAAAATCTCACTCGACACAAATCAAACAAAAATGTTTCCATGGTGTGTATTGTTGTTCATTTTCATCAAATAAACAAAATAAAACCCAGAATAAATACTGAAAGACAAGAAATGAGAATAAAAGATGCTTCAGCGCAATTGTTTATGTTACTAAAAGAGCCAAAATTTCAAAAAATATTGCTAAAAACAACAATTTTCAGTTTTAGAGTGAATGTTTGCGGTGTATAGAAGGCATTCATTTCATTTTTAGAAAATGTAATTTTTCACATTTTTCCATGAAAAGTTTCAATACCCCCCCTTTGGGTTCTGGGTGAAAATCTCACTCGACACAAATCAAACAAAAATGTTTCCATGGTGCGTATTGTTGTTCATTTTCATTAAATAAACAAAATTAAACCCATAATAAATCCTGAAAGGCAAGAAATGAGCATAAAAGATGCTTCAGCGGGGTCGTTAATGTTACTAAAAGAGCCCAAATTTCTAAAAATATTGCGAAAAACCACAATTTTCAGTTTAAGAGTGAATGTTTCAGGTGTATAGAAGGCATTTATTTCATTTTTAGAAAATGTAATTTTTCATATTTTTCCATGAAAAGTTGCAATACCCCCCCTTTGGGTTCTAGGTGAAAATCTCACTCGACACAAATCAGACAAAAATGTTTCCATGGTGCGTATTGTTGTTCATTTTCCTTAAATAAACAAAATTACACCCATAATAAATCCTGAAAGGCAAGAAATGAGCATGAAAGCTGCTTCAGCGGGGTTGTTAATTTTACTCTAAGAGCCCAAATTTCTAAAAATATTGCGAAAAACCACAATCTTCTGTTTAAGAGTGAAAGTTTGAGGTGTATAGAAGGCATTTATTTCAATTTTAGAAAATTTAATTTTTCACATTTTTCCATTAAAAGTGCAAATACCCCCCTTTGGGTTCTAAGAGAAAATCCCACTCGACACATATCAAACAAAAATGTTTCAATGGTGTGTATTGTTGTTCATTTTCATCAAATAAACAAAATAAAACCCAGAAAAAATCCTGAAAGGCAAGAAATGAGCATAAAAGATGCTTCAGCGCAAGTGTTAATGTTACTAAAAGAGCTTAAATTTCTAAAAATATTGCGAAAAACAATAATTTTCAGATTTAGAGTGAATGTTTGAGGTGTATAGAAGGCATTTATTTCATTTTTAGAAAATTTAATTTTTCACATTTTTCCATGAAAAGAGCCAATACCCACCCCCTTTGGGTTCTAGGTGAAAATCTCACTCGACACAAATCAAACAAAAATGTTTCCATGGTGTGTATTGTTGTTCATTTTCATCAAATAAACAAAATAAAACCCAGAATAAATACTGAAAGACAATAAATGAGCATAAAAGATTCTTCAGCGCAATTGTTTATGTTACTAAAAGAGCCAAAATTTCAAAAAATATTGCTAAAAACAACAATTTTCAGTTTTAGAGTGAATGTTTGAGGTGTATAGAAGGCTTTTATTTCATTTTTAGAAAATGTAATTTTTCACATTTTTTCATGAAAAGTTTCAATACCCCCCCTTTGGGTTCTGGGTGAAAATCTCACTCGACACAAATCAAACAAAAATGTTTCCATGGTGCGTATTGTTGTTCATTTTCATTAAATAAACAAAATTAAACCCATAATAAATCCTGAAAGGCAAGAAATGAGCATAAAAGATGCTTCAGCGGGGTTGTTAATGTTACTAAAAGAGCCCAAATTTCTAAAAATATTGCGAAAAACCACAATTTTCAGTTTAAGAGTGAATGTTTGAGGTGTATAGAAGGCATTTATTTCATTTTTAGAAAATGTAATTTTTCATATTTTTCCATGAAAAGTTGCAATACCCCCCCTTTGGGTTCTAGGTGAAATTCTCACTCGACACAAATCAAACAAAAATGTTTCCATGGTGCGTATTGTTGTTCATTTTCGTTAAATAAACAAAATTACACCCATAATAAATCCTGAAAGGCAAGAAATGAGCATAAAAGCTGCTTCAGCGGGGTTGTTAATTTTACTCTAAGAGCCCAAATTTCTAAAAATATTGCGAAAAACCACAATCTTCTGTTTAAGAGTGAATGTTTGAGGTGTATAGAAGGCATTTATTTCAATTTTAGAAAATTTAATTTTTCACAATTTTCCATTAAAAGTGCCAATACCCCCCTTTGGGTTCTAAGAGAAAATCTCACTCGACACATATCAAACAAAAATGTTTCAATGGTGTGTATTGTTGTTCATTTTCATCAAATAAACAAAATAAAACCCAGAATAAATCCTGAAAGGCAAGAAATGAGCATAAAAGATGCTTCAGCGCAAGTGTTAATGTTACTAAAAGAGCCCAAATTTCTAAAAATATTGCGAAAAACAATAATTTTCAGATTTAGAGTGAATGTTTGAGGTGTATAGAAGGCATTTATTTCATTTTTAGAAAATTTAATTTTTTTACATTTTACCATGAAAAGAGCCAATACCCACCCCCTTTGGGTTCTAGGTGAAAATCTCACTCGACACAAATCAAACAAAAATGTTTCCATGGTGTGTATTGTTGTTCATTTTCATCAAATAAACAAAATAAAACCCAGAATAAATCCTGAAAGACAAGAAATGAGCATAAAAGATGCTTCAGCGCAAGTGTTAATGTTACTAAAACAGCCCAAATTCCTAAAAACATTGCGAAAAACAACAATTTTCAGATTTAGAGTGAATGTTTGAGGTGTATAGAAGGCATTTATTTCATTTTTAGAAAATTTAATTTTTCACATTTTTACATGAATAGTGCCATAGTGCCAACCCCCCCCTTTGGGTTCTAGGTGAAAATCTCACTCGACTCAAATCAAACAAAAATGTTTCCATGGTGTGTATTGTTGTTCATTTTCATCAAATAAACAAAATTAAACCCATAATAAATCCTGAAAGGCAAGAAATGAGCATAAAAGATGCTTCAGCGGGGTTGTTAATGTTACTAAAAGAGCCCAAATTTCTAAAAATATTGCGAAAAACCACAATTTTCAGTTTAAGAGTGAATGTTTGAGGTGTATAGAAGAAATTTATTTCAATTTTAGAAAATGTAATTTTTCATATTTTTCCATGAAAAGTTCCAATACCCCCCTTTGGGTTCTAGGTGAAAATCTCACTCGACACAAATCAAACAAAAATGTTTCCATGGTGCGTATTGTTGTTCATTTTCGTTAAATAAACAAAATTACACCCATAATAAATCCTGAAAGGCAAGAAATGAGCATAAAAGATGCTTCAGCGGGGTTGTTAATGTTACTAAAAGAGCCCAAATTTCTAAAAATATTGCGAAAAACCACAATTTTCAGTTTAAGAGTGAATGTTTGAGGTGTATAGAAGGCATTTATTTCATTTTTAGAAAATGTAATTTTTCATATTTTTCCATGAAAAGTTGCAATACCCCCCCTTTGGGTTCTAGGTGAAATTCTCACTCGACACAAATCAAACAAAAATGTTTCCATGGTGCGTATTGTTGTTCATTTTCGTTAAATAAACAAAATTACACCCATAATAAATCCTGAAAGGCAAGAAATGAGCATAAAAGCTGCTTCAGCGGGGTTGTTAATTTTACTCTAAGAGCCCAAATTTCTAAAAATATTGCGAAAAACCACAATCTTCTGTTTAAGAGTGAATGTTTGAGGTGTATAGAAGGCATTTATTTCAATTTTAGAAAATTTAATTTTTCACAATTTTCCATTAAAAGTGCCAATACCCCCCTTTGGGTTCTAAGAGAAAATCTCACTCGACACATATCAAACAAAAATGTTTCAATGGTGTGTATTGTTGTTCATTTTCATCAAATAAACAAAATAAAACCCAGAATAAATCCTGAAAGGCAAGAAATGAGCATAAAAGATGCTTCAGCGCAAGTGTTAATGTTACTAAAAGAGCCCAAATTTCTAAAAATATTGCGAAAAACAATAATTTTCAGATTTAGAGTGAATGTTTGAGGTGTATAGAAGGCATTTATTTCATTTTTAGAAAATTTAATTTTTTTACATTTTACCATGAAAAGAGCCAATACCCACCCCCTTTGGGTTCTAGGTGAAAATCTCACTCGACACAAATCAAACAAAAATGTTTCCATGGTGTGTATTGTTGTTCATTTTCATCAAATAAACAAAATAAAACCCAGAATAAATCCTGAAAGACAAGAAATGAGCATAAAAGATGCTTCAGCGCAAGTGTTAATGTTACTAAAACAGCCCAAATTCCTAAAAACATTGCGAAAAACAACAATTTTCAGATTTAGAGTGAATGTTTGAGGTGTATAGAAGGCATTTATTTCATTTTTAGAAAATTTAATTTTTCACATTTTTACATGAATAGTGCCATAGTGCCAACCCCCCCCTTTGGGTTCTAGGTGAAAATCTCACTCGACTCAAATCAAACAAAAATGTTTCCATGGTGTGTATTGTTGTTCATTTTCATCAAATAAACAAAATTAAACCCATAATAAATCCTGAAAGGCAAGAAATGAGCATAAAAGATGCTTCAGCGGGGTTGTTAATGTTACTAAAAGAGCCCAAATTTCTAAAAATATTGCGAAAAACCACAATTTTCAGTTTAAGAGTGAATGTTTGAGGTGTATAGAAGAAATTTATTTCAATTTTAGAAAATGTAATTTTTCATATTTTTCCATGAAAAGTTCCAATACCCCCCTTTGGGTTCTAGGTGAAAATCTCACTCGACACAAATCAAACAAAAATGTTTCCATGGTGCGTATTGTTGTTCATTTTCGTTAAATAAACAAAATTACACCCATAATAAATCCTGAAAGGCAAGAAATGAGCATAAAAGCTGCTTCAGCGGGGTTGTTAATTTTACTATAAGAGCCCAAATTTCTAAAAATATTGCGAAAAACCACAATTTTCAGTTTAAGAGTGAATGTTTGAGGTGTATAGAAGAAATTTATTTCAATTTTAGAAAATGTAATTTTTCATATTTTTCCATGAAAAGTTCCAATACCCCCCTTTGGGTTCTAGGTGAAAATCTCACTCGACACAAATCAAACAAAAATGTTTCCATGGTGCGTATTGTTGTTCATTTTCGTTAAATAAACAAAATTACACCCATAATAAATCCTGAAAGGCAAGAAATGAGCATAAAAGCTGCTTCAGCGGGGTTGTTAATTTTACTATAAGAGCCCAAATTTCTAAAAATATTGCGAAAAACCACAATCTTCTGTTTAAGAGTGAATGTTTGAGGTGTATAGAAGGCATTTATTTCAATTTTAGAAAATTTAATTTTTCACATTTTTCCATGAAAAGAGCCAATACCCACCCCCTTTGGGTTCTAGGTGAAAATCTCACTCGACACATCTCAAACAAAAATGTTTCAATGGTGTGTATTGTTGTTCATTTTCATCAAATAAACAAAATAAAACCCAGAATAAATCCTGAAAGACAAGAAATGAGCATAAAAGATGCTTCAGCGCAAGTGTTAATGTTACTAAAAGAGCCCAAATTTCTAAAAATATTGCGAAAAACAACAATTTTCAGATTGAGAGTGAATGTTTGATGTGTATAGAAGGCATTTATTTCATTTTTAGAAAATTTAATTTTTCACATTTTTCCTTGAAAAGAGCCAATACCCACCCCCTTTGGGTTCTAGGTGAAAATCTCACTCGACACAAATCAAACAAAAATGTTTCCATGGTGTGTATTGTTGTTCATTTTCATCAAATAAACAAAATAAAACCCAGAATAAATCCTGAAAGACAAGAAATGAGCATAAAAGATGCTTCAGCGCAAGTGTTAATGTTACTAAAAGAGCCCAAATTTCTAAAAACATTGCGAAAAACAACAATTTTCAGATTTAGAGTGAATGTTTGAGGTGTATAGAAGGCATTTATTTCATTTTTAGAAAATGTTTGTTTTCACATTTTTCCATGAATAGTGCCATAGTGCCCCCCCCCCTTTGGGTTCTAGGTGAAAATCTCACTTGACACAAATCAAACAAAAATGTTTCCATGGTGCGTATTGTTGTTCATTTTCATTAAATAAACAAAATTAAACCCATAATAAATCCTGAAAGGCAAGAAATGAGCATAAAAGATGCTTCAGCGGGGTTGTAATTGTTACTAAAAGAGCCCAAATTTCTAAAAATATTGCGAAAAACCACAATTTTCAGTTTAAGAGTGAATGTTTGAGGTGTATAGAAGGCATTTATTTCATTTTTAGAAAATGTAATTTTTCATATTTTTCCATGAAAAGTTCCAATACCCCCTTTTTGGGTTCTAGGTGAAAATCTCACTCGACACAAATCAAACAAAAATGTTTCCATGGTGCGTGCGTATTGTTGTTCATTTTCATTAAATAAACAAAATTAAACCCATAATAAATCCTGAAAGGCAAGAAATGAGCATAAAAGATGCTTCAGCGGGGTTGTTAATGTTACTAAAAGGGCCCAAATTTCTAAAAATATTGCGAAAAACCACAATTTTCAGTTTAAGAGTGAATGTTTGAGGTGTATAGAAGGCATTAATTTTATTTTTAGAAAATGTAATTTTTCATATTTTTCCATGAAAAGTTCCAATACCCCCCCTTTGGGTTCTAGGTGAAAATCTCACTCGACACATATCAAACAAAAATGTTTCCATGGTGTGTATTGTTGTTCATTTTCATCAAATAAACAAAATAAAACCCAGAATAAATCCTGAAAGACAAGAAATGAGCATAAAAGATGCTTCAGCGCAAGTGTTAATGTTACTAAAAGAGCCCAAATTCCTAAAAACATTGCGAAAAACAACAATTTTCAGATTTAGAGTGAATGTTTGAGGTGTATAGAAGGCATTTATTTCATTTTTAGAAAATTTATTTTTTCACATTTTTCCATGAAAAGTGCCAATACCCCCCCTTTGGGTTTTGGGTGAAAATCTCACTCGACTCAAATCAAACAAAAATGTTTCCATGGTGTGTATTGTTGTTCATTTTCATCAAATAAACAAATTTAAACCCAGAATAAATACTGAAAGACAAGAAATGAGCATAAAAGATGCTTCAGCGCAATTGTTTATGTTACTAAAATAGCCAAAATTTCAAAAAATATTGCTAAAAACAACAATTTTCAGTTTTAGAGTGAATGTTTGAGGTGTATAGAAGGCATTCACTTCATTTTTAGAAAATGTAATTTTTCACATTTTTCCATGAAAAGAGCCAATACCCACCCCCTTTGGGTTCTAGGTGAAAATCTCACTCGACACAAATCAAACAAAAATGTTTCCATGGTGTGTATTGTTGTTCGTTTTCATCAAATAAACAAAATAAAACCCAGAATAAATACTGAAAGACAAGAAATGAGCATAAAAGATGCTTCAGCGCAATTGTTTATGTTACTAAAAGAGCCAAAATTTCAAAAAATATTGCTAAAAACAACAATTTTCAGTTTAAGAGTGAATGTTTGAGGTGTATAGAAGGCATTTATTTCATTTTTAGAAAATGTAATTTTTCATATTTTTCCATGAAAAGTTGCAATACCCCCCCTTTGGGTTCTAGGTGAAAATCTCACTCGAAACAAATCAAACAAAAATGTTTCCATGGTGCGTATTTTTGTTCATTTTCGTTAAATAAACAAATTTACACCCATAATAAATCCTGAAAGGCAAGAAATGAGCATAAAAGCTGCTTCAGCGGGGTTGTTAATTTTACTATAAGAGCCCAAATTTCTAAAAATATTGCGAAAAACCACAATCTTCTGTTTAAGAGTGAATGTTTGAGGTGTATATAAGGCATTTATTTCAATTTTAGAAAATTTAATTTTTCACATTTTTCCATTAAAAGTGCCAATACCCCCCTTTGGGTTCTAAGAGAAAATCTCACTCGACACATATCAAACAAAAATGTTTCAATGGTGTGTATTGTTGTTCATTTTCATCAAATAAACAAAATAAAACCCAGAATAAATCCTAAAAGGCAAGAAATGAGCATAAAAGATGCTTCAGCGCAAGTGTTTATGTTACTAAAAGAGCCCAAATTTCTAATAATATTGCGAAAAACAACAATTTTCAGATTTAGAGTGAATGTTTGAGGTGTATAGAAGGCATTTATTTCATTTTTAGAAAATTTAATTTTTCACATTTTTCCATGAAAAGAGCCAATACCCACCCCCTTTGGGTTCTAGGTGAAAATCTCACTCGACACAAATCAAACAAAAATGTTTCCATGGTGTGTATTGTTGTTCATTTTCATCAAATAAACAAAATAAAACCCAGAATAAATCCTGAAAGACAAGAAATGAGCATAAAATATGCTTCAGCGCAAGTGTTAATGTTACTAAAAGAGCCCAAATTTCTAGAAACATTGCGAAAAACAACAATTTTCAGATTTAGAGTGAATGTTTGAGGTGTATAGAAGGCATTTATTTCATTTTTAGAAAATTTATTTTTTCACATTTTTCCATGAAAAGTGCCAATACCCCCCTTTGGGTTCTAGGTGAAAATCTCACTCGACTCAAATCAAACAAAAATGTTTCCATGGTGTGTATTGTTGTTCATTTTCATCAAATAAACAAAATAAAACCCAGAATAAATACTGAAAGACAAGAAATGAGCATAAAAGATGCTTCAGCGCAATTGTATATGTTACTAAAAGAGCCTAAATTTCAAAAAATATTGCTAAAAACAACAATTTTCAGTTTTAGAGTGAATATTTGAGGTGTATAGAAGGCATTCACTTCATTTTTAGAAAATGTAATTTTTCATACTTTTCCATGAAAAGTTCCAATACCCCCCCTTTGGGTTCTAGGTGAAAATCTCACTCGACACAAATCAAATAAAAATGTTTCCATGGTGCGTATTGTTGTTCATTTTCGTTAAATAAACAAAATTACACCCATAATAAATCCTGAAAGGCAAGAAATGAGCATAAAAGCTGCTTCAGCGGGGTTGTTAATTTTACTATAAGAGCCCAAATTTCTAAAAATATTGCGAAAAACCACAATCTTCTGTTTAAGAGTGAATGTTTGAGGTGTATAGAAGGCATTTATTTCAATTTTAGAAAATTTAATTTTTCACATTTTTCCATTAAAAGTGCCGATAACCCCTTTGGGTTCTAAGAGAAAATCTCACTCGACAGATATCAAACAAAAATGTTTCAATGGTGTGTATTGTTGTTCATTTTCATCAAATAAACAAAATAAAACCCAGAATAAATACTGAAAGACAAGAAATGAGCATAAAAGATGCTTCAGCGCAATTGTTTATGTTACTAAAAGAGCCAAAATTTCAAAAAATATTGCTAAAAACAACAATTTTCAGTTTAAGAGTGAATGTTTGAGGTGTATAGAAGGCATTTATTTCATTTTTAGAAAATGTAATTTTTCATATTTTTCCATGAAAAGTTGCAATACCCCCCCTTTGGGTTCTAGGTGAAAATCTCACTCGAAACAAATCAAACAAAAATGTTTCCATGGTGCGTATTGTTGTTCATTTTCGTTAAATAAACAAATTTACACCCATAATAAATCCTGAAAGGCAAGAAATGAGCATAAAAGCTGCTTCAGCGGGGTTGTTAATTTTACTATAAGAGCCCAAATTTCTAAAAATATTGCGAAAAACCACAATCTTCTGTTTAAGAGTGAATGTTTGAGGTGTATATAAGGCATTTATTTCAATTTTAGAAAATTTAATTTTTCACATTTTTCCATTAAAAGTGCCAATACCCCCCTTTGGGTTCTAAGAGAAAATCTCACTCGACACATATCAAACAAAAATGTTTCAATGGTGTGTATTGTTGTTCATTTTCATCAAATAAACAAAATAAAACCCAGAATAAATCCTAAAAGGCAAGAAATGAGCATAAAAGATGCTTCAGCGCAAGTGTTTATGTTACTAAAAGAGCCCAAATTTCTAAAAATATTGCGAAAAACAACAATTTTCAGATTTAGAGTGAATGTTTGAGGTGTATAGAAGGCATTTATTTCATTTTTAGAAAATTTAATTTTTCACATTTTTCCATGAAAAGAGCCAATACCCACCCCCTTTGGGTTCTAGGTGAAAATCTCACTCGACACAAATCAAACAAAAATGTTTCCATGGTGTGTATTGTTGTTCATTTTCATCAAATAAACAAAATAAAACCCAGAATAAATCCTGAAAGACAAGAAATGAGCATAAAATATGCTTCAGCGCAAGTGTTAATGTTACTAAAAGAGCCCAAATTTCTAAAAACATTGCGAAAAACAACAATTTTCAGATTTAGAGTGAATGTTTGAGGTGTATAGAAGGCATTTATTTCATTTTTAGAAAATTTATTTTTTCACATTTTTCCATGAAAAGTGCCAATACCCCCCCTTTGGGTTCTAGGTGAAAATCTCACTCGACTCAAATCAAACAAAAATGTTTCCATGGTGTGTATTGTTGTTCATTTTCATCAAATAAACAAAATAAAACCCAGAATAAATACTGAAAGACAAGAAATGAGCATAAAAGATGCTTCAGCGCAATTGTATATGTTACTAAAAGAGCCTAAATTTCAAAAAATATTGCTAAAAACAACAATTTTCAGTTTTAGAGTGAATGTTTGAGGTGTATAGAAGGCATTCACTTCATTTTTAGAAAATGTAATTTTTCATACTTTTCCATGAAAAGTTCCAATACCCCCCCTTTGGGTTCTAGGTGAAAATCTCACTCGACACAAATCAAATAAAAATGTTTCCATGGTGCGTATTGTTGTTCATTTTCGTTAAATAAACAAAATTACACCCATAATAAATCCTGAAAGGCAAGAAATGAGCATAAAAGCTGCTTCAGCGGGGTTGTTAATTTTACTATAAGAGCCCAAATTTCTAAAAATATTGCGAAAAACCACAATCTTCTGTTTAAGAGTGAATGTTTGAGGTGTATAGAAGGCATTTATTTCAATTTTAGAAAATTTAATTTTTCACATTTTTCCATTAAAAGTGCCGATAACCCCTTTGGGTTCTAAGAGAAAATCTCACTCGACAGATATCAAACAAAAATGTTTCAATGGTGTGTATTGTTGTTCATTTTCATCAAATAAACAAAATAAAACCCAGAATAAATCCTGAAAGGCAAGAAATGAGCATAAAAGATGCTTCTGCGGGGTTGTTAATGTTACTAAAAGAGCCCAAATTTCTAAAAATATTGCGAAAAACCACAATTTTCAGTTTAAGAGTGAATGTTTGAGGTGTATAGAAGGCATTAATTTTATTTTTAGAAAATGTAATTTTTCATATTTTTCCATGAAAAGTTCCAATACCCCCCCTTTGGGTTCTAGGTGAAAATCTCACTCGACACATATCAAACAAAAATGTTTCCATGGTGTGTATTGTTGTTCATTTTCATCAAATAAACAAAATAAAACCCAGAATAAATCCTGAAAGACAAGAAATGAGCATAAAAGATGCTTCAGCGCAAGTGTTAATGTTACTAAAAGAGCCCAAATTCCTAAAAACATTGCGAAAAACAACAATTTTCAGATTTAGAGTGAATGTTTGAGGTGTATAGAAGGCATTTATTTCATTTTTAGAAAATTTAATTTTTCACATTTTTCCATGAAAAGAGCCAATACCCACCCCCTTTGGGTTCTAGGTGAAAATCTCACTCGACACAAATCAAACAAAAATGTTTCCATGGTGTGTATTGTTGTTCATTTTCATCAAATAAACAAAATAAAACCCAGAATAAATCCTGAAAGACAAGAAATGAACATAAAAGATGCTTCAGCGCAAGTGTTAATGTTACTAAAAGAGCCCAAATTTCTAAAAACATTGCGAAAAACAACAATTTTCGGATTTAGAGTGAATGTTTGAGGTGTATAGAAGGCATTTATTTCATTTTTAGAAAATTTATTTTTTCACATTTTTCCATGAAAAGTGCCAATACCCCTTCTTCGGGTTCTAGGTGAAAATCTCACTAGACTCAAATCAAACAAAAATGTTTCCATGGTGTGTATTGTTGTTCATTTTCATCAAATAAACAAAATAAAACCCAGAATAAATCCTGAAAGACAAGAAATAAGCATAAAAGATGCTTCAGCGCAAGTGTTAATGTTACTAAAAGAGCCCAAATTTCTAAAAACATTGCGAAAAACAACAATTTTCAGATTTAGAGTGAATGTTTGAGGTGTATAGAAGGCATTTATTTCATTTTTAGAAAATTTATTTTTTCACATTTTTTCATGAAAAGTGCCAATACCCCCCCTTTGGGTTTTAGGTGAAAATCTCACTCGACTCAAATCAAACAAAAATGTTTCCATGGTGTGTATTGTTGTTCATTTTCATCAAATAAACAAAATAAAACCCAGAATAAATACTGAAAGACAAGAAATGAGCATAAAAGATGCTTCAGCGCAATTGTTTATGTTACTAAAAGAGCCAAAATTTCAAAAAATATTGCTAAAAACAACAATTTTCAGTTTTAGAGTGAATGTTTGAGGTGTATAGAAGGCATTTATTTCATTTTTTGAAAATGTAATTTTTCACATTTTTCCATGAAAAGTTCCAATACCCCCCCCTTTGGGTTCTAGGTGAAAATCTCACTCGACACAAATCAAACAAAAATGTTTCCATGGTGCGTATTTATGTTCATTTTCATTAAATAAACAAAATTAAACCCATAATAAATCCTGAAAGGCAAGAAATGAGCATAAAAGATGCTTCAGCGGGGTTGTTAATGTTACTAAAAGAGCCCAAATTTCTAAAAATATTGCGAAAAACCACAATTTTCAGTTTAAGAGTGAATGTTTGAGGTGTATAGAAGGCATTAATTTTATTTTTAGAAAATGTAATTTTTCATATTTTTCCATGAAAAGTTCCAATACCCCCCCTTTGGGTTCTAGGTGAAAATCTCACTCGACACATATCAAACAAAAATGTTTCCATGGTGTGTATTGTTGTACATTTTCATCAAATAAACAAAATAAAACCCAGAATAAATCCTGAAAGACAAGAAATGAGCATAAAAGATGCTTCAGCGCAAGTGTTAATGTTACTAAAAGAGCCCAAATTCCTAAAAACATTGCGAAAAACAACAATTTTCAGATTTAGAGTGAATGTTTGAGGTGTATAGAAGGCATTTATTTCATTTTTAGAAAATTTATTTTTTCACATTTTTCCATGAAAAGTGCCAATACCCCCCCTTTGGGTTCTGGGTGAAAATCTCACTCGACTCAAATCAAACAAAAATGTTTCCATGGTGTGTATTGTTGTTCATTTTCATCAAATAAACAAATTTAAACCCAGAATAAATACTGAAAGACAAGAAATGAGCATAAAAGATGCTTCAGCGCAATTGTTTATGTTACTAAAATAGCCAAAATTTCAAAAAATATTGCTAAAAACAACAATTTTCAGTTTTAGAGTGAATGTTTGAGGTGTATAGAAGGCATTCACTTCATTTTTAGAAAATGTAATTTTTCACATTTTTCCATGAAAAGAGCCAATACCCACCCCCTTTGGGTTCTAGGTGAAAATCTCACTCGACACAAATCAAACAAAAATGTTTCCATGGTGTGTAT
This sequence comes from Hetaerina americana, assembly GCF_022747635.1. Lineage (NCBI taxonomy): Eukaryota > Metazoa > Arthropoda > Insecta > Odonata > Calopterygidae > Hetaerina > Hetaerina americana. The sequence continues at coordinate 71,724 of NW_027287055.1, forward strand.
TGTTGTTCGTTTTCATCAAATAAACAAAATAAAACCCAGAATAAATACTGAAAGACAAGAAATGAGCATAAAAGATGCTTCAGCGCAATTGTTTATGTTACTAAAAGAGCCAAAATTTCAAAAAATATTGCTAAAAACAACAATTTTCAGTTTAAGAGTGAATGTTTGAGGTGTATAGAAGGCATTTATTTCATTTTTAGAAAATGTAATTTTTCACATTTTTCCATGAAAAGTTTCAATACCCCCCCTTTGGGTTCTGGGTGAAAAACTCACTCGACACAAATCAAACAAAAATGTTTCCATGGTGCGTATTGTTGTTCATTTTCATTAAATAAACAAAATTAAACCCATAATAAATCCTGAAAGGCAAGAAATGAGCATAAAAGATGCTTCAGCGGGGTTTTTAATGTTACTTAAAGAGCCCAAATTTCTAAAAATATTGCGAAAAACCACAATTTTCAGTTTAAGAGTGAATGTTTGAGGTGTATAGAAGGCATTTATTTCATTTTTAGAAAATGTAATTTTTCATATTTTTCCATGAAAAGTTGCAATACCCCCCCTTTGGGTTCTAGGTGAAAATCTCACTCGAAACAAATCAAACAAAAATGTTTCCATGGTGCGTATTGTTGTTCATTTTCGTTAAATAAACAAATTTACACCCATAATAAATCCTGAAAGGCAAGAAATGAGCATAAAAGCTGCTTCAGCGGGGTTGTTAATTTTACTGTAAGAGCCCAAATTTCTAAAAATATTGCGAAAAACCACAATCTTCTGTTTAAGAGTGAATGTTTGAGGTGTATATAAGGCATTTATTTCAATTTTAGAAAATTTAATTTTTCACATTTTTCCATTAAAAGTGCCAATACCCCCCTTTGGCTTCTAAGAGAAAATCTCACTCGACACATATCAAACAAAAATGTTTCAATGGTGTGTATTGTTGTTCATTTTCATCAAATAAACAAAATAAAACCCAGAATAAATCCTAAAAGGCAAGAAATGAGCATAAAAGATGCTTCAGCGCAAGTGTTAATGTTACTAAAAGAGCCCAAATTTCTAAAAATATTGCGAAAAACAACAATTTTCAGATTTAGAGTGAATGTTTGAGGTGTATAGAAGGCATTTATTTCATTTTTAGAAAATTTAATTTTTCACATTTTTCCATGAAAAGAGCCAATACCCACCCCCTTTGGGTTCTAGGTGAAAATCTCACTCGACACAAATCAAACAAAATGTTTCCATGGTGTGTATTGTTGTTCATTTTCATCAAATAAACAAAATAAAACCCAGAATAAATCCTGAAAGACAAGAAATGAGCATAAAATATGCTTCAGCACAAGTGTTAATGTTACTAAAAGAGCCCAAATTTCTAAAAACATTGCGAAAAACAACAATTTTCAGATTTAGAGTGAATGTTTGAGGTGTATAGAAGGCATTTATTTCATTTTTAGAAAATTTATTTTTTTCACATTTTTCCATGAAAAGTTCCAATACCCCCCCTTTGGGTTCTAGGTGAAAATCTCACTCGACACAAATCAAACAAAAATGTTTCCATGGTGTGTATTGTTGTTCATTTTCATCAAATAAACAAAATAAAACCCAGAATAAATCCTGAAAGACAAGAAATGAGCATAAAAGATGCTTCAGCGCAAGTGTTAAAGTTACTAAAAGAGCCCAAATTTCTAAAAACATTGCGAAAAACAACAATTTTCAGATTTCGAGTGAATGTTTGATGTGTATAGAAGGCATTTATTTCATTTTTAGAAAATTTAATTTTTCACATTTTTCCATGAAAAGAGCCAATACCCACCCCCTTTGGGTTCTAGGTGAAAATCTCACTCGACACAAATCAAACAAAAATGTTTCCATGGTGTGTATTGTTGTTCATTTTCATCAAATAAACAAAATAAAACCAAGAATAAATACTGAAAGACAAGAAATGAGCATAAAAGATGCTTCAGCGCAATTGTTTATAATACTAAAAGAGCCAAAATTTCAAAAAATATTGCTAAAAACAACAATTTTCAGTTTTAGAGTGAATGTTTGAGGTGTATACAAGGCATTTATTTCATTTTTAGAAAATGTAATTTTTCACATTTTTCCATGAAAAGTTACAATACCCCCCCTTTGGGTTCTAGGTGAAAATCTCACTCGACACAAATCAAACAAAAATGTTTCCATGGTGCGTATTGTTGTTCATTTTCATTAAATAAACAAAATTAAACCCATAATATATCCTGAAAGGCAAGAAATGAGCATAAAAGATGCTTCAGCGGGGTTGTTAATGTTACTAAAAGAGCCCAAATTTCTAAAAATATTGCGAAAAACCACAATTTTCAGTTTAAGAGTGAATGTTTGAGGTGTATAGAAGGCATTTATTTCATTTTTAGAAAATGTAATTTTTCATATTTTTCCATGAAAAGTTCCAATACCCCCCCTTTGGGTTCTAGGTGAAAATCTCACTCGACACAAATCAAACAAAAATGTTTCCATGGTGTGTATTGTTGTTCATTTTCATCAAATAAACAAAATAAAACCCAGAATAAATAGTGAAAGACAAGAAATGAGCATAAAAGATGCTTCAGCGGGGTTGTTAATGATACTAAAAGAGCCCAAATTTCTAAAAATATTGCGAAAAACCACAATTTTCAGGTTAAGAGTGAATGTTTGAGGTGTATAGAAGGCATTAATTTTATTTTTAGAAAATGTAATTTTTCATATTTTTCCATGAAAAGTTCCAATACCCCCCCTTTGGGTTCTAGGTGAAAATCTCACTCCACACAAATCAAACAAAAATGTTTCCATGGTGCGTATTGTTGTTCATTTTCGTTAAATAAACAAAATTACACCCATAATAAATCCTGAAAGGCAAGAAATAATCATAAAAGCTGCTTCAGCGGGGTTGTTAATTTTACTATAAGAGCCCAAATTTCTAAAATTTTTGCGAAAAACCACAATCTTCTGTTTAAGAGTGAATGTTTGAGGTGTATAGAAGGCATTTATTTCAATTTTAGAAAATTTAATTTTTCACATTTTTCCATTAAAAGTGCCAATACCCCCCTTTGGGTTCTAAGAGAAAATCTCACTCGACACATATCAAACAAAAATGTTTCAATGGTGTGTATTGTTGTTCATTTTTATCAAATAAACAAAATGAAACCCAGAATAAATCCTGAAAGGCAAGAAATGAGCATAAAAGATGCTTCAGCGCAAGTGTTAATGTTACTAAAAGAGCCCAAATTTCTAAAAATATTGCGAAAAACAACAATTTTCAGATTTAGAGTGAATGTTTGAGGTGTATAGAAGGCATTTATTTCATTTTTAGAAAATTTAATTTTTCACATTTTTACATGAAAAGAGCCAATACCCACACCCTTTGGGTTCTAGGTGAAAATCTCACTCGACACAAATCAAACAAAAATGTTTCCATGGTGTGTATTGTTGTTCATTTTCATCAAATAAACAAAATAAAACCCAGAATAAATACTGAAAGACAAGAAATGAGCATAAAAGATGCTTCAGCGCAAGTGTTTATGTTACTAAAAGAGCCAAAATTTCAAAAAATATTGCTAAAAACAACAATTTTCAGTTTTAGAGTGAATGTTTGAGGTGTATAGAAGGCATTTATTTCATTTTTAGAAAATGTAATTTTTCACATTTTTCCATGAAAAGTTCCCTTTGGGTTCTAGGTGAAAATCTCACTCGACACAAATCAAACAAAAATGTTTCCATGGTGTGTATTGTTGTTCATTTTCATCAAATAAACAAAATAAAACCCAGAATAAATCCTGAAAGACAAGAAATGAGCATAAAAGATGCTTCAGCGCAAGTGTTAAAGTTACTAAAAGAGCCCAAATTTCTAAAAACATTGCGAAAAACAACAATTTTCAGATTTCGAGTGAATGTTTGATGTGTATAGAAGGCATTTATTTCATTTTTAGAAAATTTAATTTTTCACATTTTTCCATGAAAAGAGCCAATACCCACCCCCTTTGGGTTCTAGGTGAAAATCTCACTCGACACAAATCAAACAAAAATGTTTCCATGGTGTGTATTGTTGTTCATTTTCATCAAATAAACAAAATAAAACCAAGAATAAATACTGAAAGACAAGAAATGAGCATAAAAGATGCTTCAGCGCAATTGTTTATAATACTAAAAGAGCCAAAATTTCAAAAAATATTGCTAAAAACAACAATTTTCAGTTTTAGAGTGAATGTTTGAGGTGTATACAAGGCATTTATTTCATTTTTAGAAAATGTAATTTTTCACATTTTTCCATGAAAAGTTTCAATACCCCCCCTTTGGGTTCTAGGTGAAAATCTCACTCGACACAAATCAAACAAAAATGTTTCCATGGTGCGTATTGTTGTTCATTTTCATTAAATAAACAAAATTAAACCCATAATATATCCTGAAAGGCAAGAAATGAGCATAAAAGATGCTTCAGCGGGGTTGTTAATGTTACTAAAAGAGCCCAAATTTCTAAAAATATTGCGAAAAACCACAATTTTCAGTTTAAGAGTGAATGTTTGAGGTGTATAGAAGGCATTTATTTCATTTTTAGAAAATGTAATTTTTCATATTTTTCCATGAAAAGTTCCAATACCCCCCCTTTGGGTTCTAGGTGAAAATCTCACTCGACACAAATCAAACAAAAATGTTTCCATGGTGTGTATTGTTGTTCATTTTCATCAAATAAAAAAAAAAACCCAGAATAAATAGTGAAAGACAAGAAATGAGCATAAAAGATGCTTCAGCGGGGTTGTTAATGATACTAAAAGAGCCCAAATTTCTAAAAATATTGCGAAAAACCACAATTTTCAGGTTAAGAGTGAATGTTTGAGGTGTATAGAAGGCATTAATTTTATTTTTAGAAAATGTAATTTTTCATATTTTTCCATGAAAAGTTCCAATACCCCCCCTTTGGGTTCTAGGTGAAAATCTCACTCCACACAAATCAAACAAAAATGTTTCCATGGTGCGTATTGTTGTTCATTTTCGTTAAATAAACAAAATTACACCCATAATAAATCCTGAAAGGCAAGAAATAATCATAAAAGCTGCTTCAGCGGGGTTGTTAATTTTACTATAAGAGCCCAAATTTCTAAAATCTTTGCGAAAAACCACAATCTTCTGTTTAAGAGTGAATGTTTGAGGTGTATAGAAGGCATTTATTTCAATTTTAGAAAATTTAATTTTTCACATTTTTCCATTAAAAGTGCCAATACCCCCCTTTGGGTTCTAAGAGAAAATCTCACTCGACACATATCAAACAAAAATGTTTCAATGGTGTGTATTGTTGTTCATTTTTATCAAATAAACAAAATAAAACCCAGAATAAATCCTGAAAGGCAAGAAATGAGCATAAAAGATGCTTCAGCGCAAGTGTTAATGTTGCTAAAAGAGCCCAAATTTCTAAAAATATTGCGAAAAACAACAATTTTCAGATTTAGAGTGAATGTTTGAGGTGTATAGAAGGCATTTATTTCATTTTTAGAAAATTTAATTTTTCACATTTTTACATGAAAAGAGCCAATACCCACACCCTTTGGGTTCTAGGTGAAAATCTCACTCGACACAAATCAAACAAAAATGTTTCCATGGTGTGTATTGTTGTTCATTTTCATCAAATAAACAAAATAAAACCCAGAATAAATACTGAAAGACAAGAAATGAGCATAAAAGATGCTTCAGCGCAAGTGTTTATGTTACTAAAAGAGCCAAAATTTCACAAAATATTGCTAAAAACAACAATTTTCAGTTTTAGAGTGAATGTTTGAGGTGTATAGAAGGCATTTATTTCATTTTTAGAAAATGTAATTTTTCACATTTTTCCATGAAAAGTTCCAATACCCCCCCTTTGGGTTCTAGGTGAAAATCTCACTCGACACAAATCAAACAAAAATGTTTCCATGGTGTGTATTGTTGTTCATTTTCATCAAATAAACAAAATAAAACCCAGAATAAATCCTGAAAGACAAGAAATGAGCATAAAAGATGCTTCAGCGCAAGTGTTAAAGTTACTAAAAGAGCCTAAATTTCTAAAAACATTGCGAAAAACAACAATTTTCAGATTTCGAGTGAATGTTTGATGTGTATAGAAGGCATTTATTTCATTTTTAGAAAATTTAATTTTTCACATTTTTCCATGAAAAGAGCCAATACCCACCCCCTTTGGGTTCTAGGTGAAAATCTCACTCGACACAAATCAAACAAAAATGTTTCCATGGTGTGTATTGTTGTTCATTTTCATCAAATAAACAAAATAAAACCAAGAATAAATACTGAAAGACAAGAAATGAGCATAAAAGATGCTTCAGCGCAATTGTTTATAATACTAAAAGAGCCAAAATTTCAAAAAATATTGCTAAAAACAACAATTTTCAGTTTTAGAGTGAGTGTTTGAGGTGTATACAAGGCATTTATTTCATTTTTAGAAAATGTAATTTTTCACATTTTTCCATGAAAAGTTTTAATACCCCCCCTTTGGGTTCTAGGTGAAAATCTCACTCGACACAAATCAAACAAAAATGTTTCCATGGTGCGTATTGTTGTTCATTTTCATTAAATAAACAAAATTAAACCCATAATATATCCTGAAAGGCAAGAAATGAGCATAAAAGATGCTTCAGCGGGGTTGTTAATGTTACTAAAAGAGCCCAAATTTCTAAAAATATTGCGAAAAACCACAATTTTCAGTTTAAGAGTGAATGTTTGAGGTGTATAGAAGGCATTTATTTCATTTTTAGAAAATGTAATTTTTCATATTTTTCCATGAAAAGTTCCAATACCCCCCCTTTGGGTTCTAGGTGAAAATCTCACTCGACACAAATCAAACAAAAATGTTTCCATGGTGCGTATTGTTGTTCATTTTCGTTAAATAAACAAAATTACACCCATAATAAATCCTGAAAGGCAAGAAATGAGCATAAAAGCTGCTTCAGCGGGGTTGTTAATTTTACTATTAGAGCCCAAATTTCTAAAAATATTGCGAAAAACCACAATCTTCTGTTTAAGAGTGAATGTTTGAGGTGTATAGAAGGCATTTATTTCAATTTTAGAAAATTTATTTTTTCACATTTTTCCATTAAAAGTGCCAATACCCCCCTTTGGGTTCTAAGAGAAAATCTCACTCGACACATATCAAACAAAAATGTTTCAATGGTGTGTTTTGTTGTTCATTTTCATCAAATAAACAAAATAAAACCCAGAATAAATCCTGAAAGGCAAGAAATGAGCATAAAAGATGCTTCAGCGCAAGTGTTAATGTTACTAAAAGAGCCCAAATTTCTAAAAATATTGCGAAAAACAACAATTTTCAGATTTAGAGTGAATGTTTGAGGTGTATAGAAGGCATTTATTTCATTTTTAGAAAAGTTAATTTTTCACATTTTTCCATGAAAAGAGCCAATACCCACCCCCTTTGGGTTCTAGGTGAAAATCTCACTCGACACAAATCAAACAAAAATGTTTCCATGGTGTGTATTGTTGTTCATTTTCATCAAATAAAAAAAATAAAACCCAGAATAAATCCTGAAAAGCAAGAAATGAGCATAAAAGATGCTTCAGCGCAAGTGTTAATGTTACTAAAAGACCCCAAATTTCTAAAAATATTGCGAAAAACCACAATTTTCAGTTTAAGAGTGAATGTTTGAGGTGTATAGAAGGCATTAATTTTATTTTTAGAAAATGTAATTTTTCATATTTTTCCATGAAAAGTTCCAATACCCCCCCTTTGGGTTCTAGGTGAAAATCTCACTCCACACAAATCAAACAAAAATGTTTCCATGGTGCGTATTGTTGTTCATTTTCGTTAAATAAACAAAATTACACCCATAATAAATCCTGAAAGGCAAGAAATAATCATAAAAGCTGCTTCAGCGGGGTTGTTAATTTTACTATAAGAGCCCAAATTTCTAAAATCTTTGCGAAAAACCACAATCTTCTGTTTAAGAGTGAATGTTTGAGGTGTATAGAAGGCATTTATTTCAATTTTAGAAAATTTAATTTTTCACATTTTTCCATTAAAAGTGCCAATACCCCCCTTTGGGTTCTAAGAGAAAATCTCACTCGACACATATCAAACAAAAATGTTTCAATGGTGTGTATTGTTGTTCATTTTTATCAAATAAACAAAATAAAACCCAGAATAAATCCTGAAAGGCAAGAAATGAGCATAAAAGATGCTTCAGCGCAAGTGTTAATGTTACTAAAAGAGCCCAAATTTCTAAAAATATTGCGAAAAACAACAATTTTCAGATTTAGAGTGAATGTTTGAGGTGTATAGAAGGCATTTATTTCATTTTTAGAAAATTTAATTTTTCACATTTTTACATGAAAAGAGCCAATACCCACACCCTTTGGGTTCTAGGTGAAAATCTCACTCGACACAAATCAAACAAAAATGTTTCCATGGTGTGTATTGTTGTTCATTTTCATCAAATAAACAAAATAAAACCCAGAATAAATACTGAAAGACAAGAAATGAGCATAAAAGATGCTTCAGCGCAAGTGTTTATGTTACTAAAAGAGCCAAAATTTCAAAAAATATTGCTAAAAACAACAATTTTCAGTTTTAGAGTGAATGTTTGAGGTGTATAGAAGGCATTTATTTCATTTTTAGAAAATGTAATTTTTCACATTTTTCCATGAAAAGTTCCAATACCCCCCCTTTGGGTTCTAGGTGAAAATCTCACTCGACACAAATCAAACAAAAATGTTTCCATGGTGTGTATTGTTGTTCATTTTCATCAAATAAACAAAATAAAACCCAGAATAAATCCTGAAAGACAAGAAATGAGCATAAAAGATGCTTCAGCGCAAGTGTTAAAGTTACTAAAAGAGCCTTAATTTCTAAAAACATTGCGAAAAACAACAATTTTCAGATTTCGAGTGAATGTTTGATGTGTATAGAAGGCATTTATTTCATTTTTAGAAAATTTAATTTTTCACATTTTTCCATGAAAAGAGCCAATACCCACCCCCTTTGGGTTCTAGGTGAAAATCTCACTCGACACAAATCAAACAAAAATGTTTCCATGGTGTGTATTGTTGTTCATTTTCATCAAATAAACAAAATAAAACCAAGAATAAATACTGAAAGACAAGAAATGAGCATAAAAGATGCTTCAGCGCAATTGTTTATAATACTAAAAGAGCCAAAATTTCAAAAAATATTGCTAAAAACAACAATTTTCAGTTTAAGAGTGAATGTTTGAGGTGTATACAAGGCATTTATTTCATTTTTAGAAAATGTAATTTTTCATATTTTTCCATGAAAAGTTCCAATACCCCCCTTTGGGTTCTAGGTGAAAATCTCACTCGACACAAATCAAACAAAAATGTTTCCATGGTGCGTATTGTTGTTCATTTTCGTTAAATAAACAAAATTACACCCATAATAAATCCTGAAAGGCAAGAAATGAGCATAAAAGCTGCTTCAGCGGGGTTGTTAATTTTACTATTAGAGCCCAAATTTCTAAAAATATTGCGAAAAACCACAATCTTCTGTTTAAGAGTGAATGTTTGAGGTGTATAGAAGGCATTTATTTCAATTTTAGAAAATTTATTTTTTCACATTTATCCATTAAAAGTGCAAATACCCCCCTTTGGGTTCTAAGAGAAAATCTCACTCGACACATATCAAACAAAAATGTTTCAATGGTGTGTTTTGTTGTTCATTTTCATCAAATAAACAAAATAAAACCCAGAATAAATCCTGAAAGGCAAGAAATGAGCATAAAAGATGCTTCAGCGCAAGTGTTAATGTTACTAAAAGAGCCCAAATTTCTAAAAATATTGCGAAAAACAACAATTTTCAGATTTAGAGTGAATGTTTGAGGTGTATAGAAGGCATTTATTTCATTTTTAGAAAAGTTAATTTTTCACATTTTTCCATGAAAAGAGCCAATACCCACCCCCTTTGGGTTCTAGGTGAAAATCTCACTCGACACAAATCAAACAAAAATGTTTCCATGGTGTGTATTGTTGTTCATTTTCATCAAATAAAAAAAATAAAACCCAGAATAAATCCTGAAAAGCAAGAAATGAGCATAAAAGATGCTTCAGCGCAAGTGTTAATGTTACTAAAACACCCCAAATTTCTAAAAATATTGCGAAAAACCACAATTTTCAGTTTAAGAGTGAATGTTTGAGGTGTATAGAAGGCATTAATTTTATTTTTAGAAAATGTAATTTTTCATATTTTTCCATGAAAAGTTCCAATACCCCCCCTTTGGGTTCTAGGTGAAAATCTCACTCCACACAAATCAAACAAAAATGTTTCCATGGTGCGTATTGTTGTTCATTTTCGTTAAATAAACAAAATTTCACCCATAATAAATCCTGAAAGGCAAGAAATGAGCATAAAAGCTGCTTCACCGGGGTTGTTAATTTTACTATAAGAGCCCAAATTTCTAAAATCTTTGCGAAAAACCACAATCTTCTGTTTAAGAGTGAATGTTTGAGGTGTAAAGAAGGCATTTATTTCAATTTTAGAAAATTTAATTTTTCACATTTTTCCATTAAAAGTGCCAATACCCCCCTTTGGGTTCTAAGAGAAAATCTCACTCGACACATATCAAACTAAAATGTTTCAATGGTGTGTATTGTTGTTCATTTTCATCAAATAAACAAAATAAAACCCAGAATAAATCCTGAAAGGCAAGAAATGAGCATAAAAGATGCTTCAGCGCAAGTGTTAATGTTACTAAAAGAGCCCAAATTTCTAAAAATATTGCGAAAAACAACAATTTTTAGGTTTAGAGTGAATGTTTGAGGTGTATAGAAGGCATTTATTTCATTTTTAAAAAATTTAATTTTTCACATTTTTCCATGAAAAGTGCCCCCCCCCCCTTTGGGTTCTAGGTGAAAATCTCACTCGACACAAATCAAACAAAAATGTTTCCATGGTGCGTATTGTTGTTCATTTTCGTTAAATAAACAAAATTACACCCATAATAAATCCTGAAAGGCAAGAAATGAGCATAAAAGCTGCTTCAGCGGGGTTGTAAATTTTACTATAAGAGCCCAAATTTCTAAAAAATATTGCGAAAAACCACAATCTTCTGTTTAAGAGTGAATGTTTGAGGTGCATAGAAGGCATTTATTTCAATTTTAGAAAATTTATTTTTTCACATTTTTCCATTAAAAGTGCCAATACCCCCCTTTGGGTTCTAAGAGAAAATCTCACTCGACACATATCAAACAAAAATGTTTCAATGGTGTGTTTTGTTGTTCATTTTCATCAAATAAACAAAATAAAACCCAGAATAAATCCTGAAAGGCAAGAAATGAGCATAAAAGATGCTTCAGCGCAAGTGTTAATGTTACTAAAAGAGCCCAAATTTCTAAAAATATTGCGAAAAACAACAATTTTCAGATTTAGAGTGAATGTTTGAGGTGTATAGAAGGCATTTATTTCATTTTTAGAAAATTTAATTTTTCACATTTTTCCATGAAAAGAGCCAATACCCACCCCCTTTGGGTTCTAGGTGAAAATCTCACTCGACACAAATCAAACAAAAATGTTTCCATGGTGTGTATTGTTGTTCATTTTCATCAAATAAAAAAAATAAAACCCAGAATTAATCCTGAAAGACAAGAAATGAGCATAAAAGATTCTTCAGCGCAAGTGTTAATGTTACTAAAAGAGCCCAAATTTCAAAAAATATTGCGAAAAACAACAATTTTCAGATTTCGAGTGAATGTTTGAGGTGTATAGAAGGCATTTATTTCATTTTTAGAAAATTTAATTTTTCACATTTTTCCATGAAAAATGCCAATACCCACCCCCTTTGGGATCTAGGTGAAAATCTCACTCGACACAAATCAAACAAAAATGTTTCCATGGTGTGTATTGTTGTTCATTTTCGTCAAATAAACAAAATAAAACCCAGAATAAATACTGAAAGACAAGAAATGAGCATAAAAGATGCTTCAGCGCAAGTGTTAATGTTACTAAAAGAGCCCAAATTTCTAAAAATATTGCGAAAAACAACAATTTTCAGATTAAGAGTGAACGTTTGAGGTGTATAGAAGGCATTTATTTCATTTTTAGAAAATTTAATTTTTCACATTTTTACATGAAAAGAGCCAATACCCACCCCCTTTGGGTTTTAGGTGAAAATCTCACTACACACAAATCAAACAAAAATGTTTCCATGGTGTGTATTGTTGTTCATTTTCATCAAATAAACAAAATAAAACCCAGAATAAATACTGAAAGACAAGAAATGAGCATAAAAGATGCTTCAGCGCAAGTGTTTATGTTACTAAAAGAGCCAAAATTTCAAAAAATATTGCTAAAAACAACAATTTTCAGTTTTAGAGTGAATGTTTGAGGTGTATAGAAGGCATTTATTTCATTTTTAGAAAATGTAATATTTCACATTTTTCCATGAAAAGTTCCAATACCCCCCCTTTGGGTTCTAGGTGAAAATCTCACTCGACACAAATCAAACAAAAATGTTTCCATGGTGTGTATTGTTGTTCATTTTCATCAAATAAACAAAATAAAACCCAGAATAAATCCTGAAAGACAAGAAATGAGCATAAAAGATGCTTCAGCGCAAGTGTTAATGTTACTAAAAGAGCCCAAATTTCTAAAAACATTGCGAAAAACAACAATTTTCAGATTTCGAGTGAATGTTTGAGGTGTATAGAAGGCATTTATTTCATTTTTAGAAAATTTAATTTTTCACATTTTTCCATGAAAAGTGCCAATACCCCCCCCCTTTGGGTTCTAGGTGAAAATCTCACTCGACACTAATCAAACAAAAATGTTTCCATGGTGTGTATTGTTGTTCATTTTCATAAAATAAACAAAATAAAACCCAGAATAAATCCTGAAAGGCAAGAAATGAGCATAAAAGATGCTTCAGCGGAAGTGTTAAGGTTACTAAAAGAGCCCAAATTTCTGAAAATATTGCGAAAAACAACAATCTTCTGTTTTAGAGTGAATGTTTGAGGTGCATAGAAGGCATTTATTTTATTTTTAGAAAATTTAATTTTTTTCATTTTTCCATGAAAAGTGCCAATACCCTTTGGGTTCTAGGTGAAAATCTCACTCGACACAAATCAAACAAAAATTTTTCCATGGTGTGTATTGTTGTTCATTTTCATCAAATAAACAAAATAAAACCCAGAATAAATCCTGAAAGACAAGAAATGAGCATAAAAGATGCTTCAGCGGAAGTGTTAATGTTAATAAAAGAGCAAAAATATCTAAAAATATTGCGAAAAACAACAATTTTTAGGTTTAGAGTGAATGTTTGAGGTGTATAGAAGGCATTTATTTCATTTTTAAAAAATTTAATTTTTCACATTTTTCCATGAAAAGTGCCCCCCCCCCTTTGGGTTCTAGGTGAAAATCTCACTCGACACAAATCAAACAAAAATGTTTCCATGGTGCGTATTGTTGTTCATTTTCGTTAAATAAACAAAATTACACCCATAATAAATCCTGAAAGGCAAGAAATGAGCATAAAAGCTGCTTCAGCGGGGTTGTAAATTTTACTATAAGAGCCCAAATTTCTAAAAAATATTGCGAAAAACCACAATCTTCTGTTTAAGAGTGAATGTTTGAGGTGCATAGAAGGCATTTATTTCAATTTTAGAAAATTTATTTTTTCACATTTTTCCATTAAAAGTGCCAATACCCCCCTTTGGGTTCTAAGAGAAAATCTCACTCGACACATATCAAACAAAAATGTTTCAATGGTGTGTTTTGTTGTTCATTTTCATCAAATAAACAAAATAAAACCCAGAATAAATCCTGAAAGGCAAGAAATGAGCATAAAAGATGCTTCAGCGCAAGTGTTAATGTTACTAAAAGAGCCCAAATTTCTAAAAATATTGCGAAAAACAACAATTTTCAGATTAAGAGTGAATGTTTGAGGTGTATAGAAGGCATTTATTTCATTTTTAGAAAATTTAATTTTTCACATTTTTCCATGAAAAGAGCCAATACCCACCCCCTTTGGGTTCTAGGTGAAAATCTCACTCGACACAAATCAAACAAAAATGTTTCCATGGTGTGTATTGTTGTTCATTTTCATCAAATAAAAAAAATAAAACCCAGAATTAATCCTGAAAGACAAGAAATGAGCATAAAAGATTCTTCAGCGCAAGTGTTAATGTTACTAAAAGAGCCCAAATTTCAAAAAATATTGCGAAAAACAACAATTTTCAGATTTCGAGTGAATGTTTGAGGTGTATAGAAGGCATTTATTTCATTTTTAGAAAATTTAATTTTTCACATTTTTCCATGAAAAATGCCAATACCCACCCCCTTTGGGATCTAGGTGAAAATCTCACTCGACACAAATCAAACAAAAATGTTTCCATGGTGTGTATTGTTGTTCATTTTCGTCAAATAAACAAAATAAAACCCAGAATAAATCCTGAAAGGCAAGAAATGAGCATAAAAGATGCTTCAGCGCAAGTGTTAATGTTACTAAAAGAGCCCAAATTTCTAAAAATATTGCGAAAAACAACAATTTTCAGATTAAGAGTGAATGTTTGAGGTGTATAGAAGGCATTTATTTCATTTTTAGAAAATTTAATTTTTCACATTTTTCCATGAAAAGAGCCAATACCCACCCCCTTTGGGTTCTAGGTGAAAATCTCACTCGACACAAATCAAACAAAAATGTTTCCATGGTGTGTATTGTTGTTCATTTTCATCAAATAAAAAAAATAAAACCCAGAATTAATCCTGAAAGACAAGAAATGAGCATAAAAGATTCTTCAGCGCAAGTGTTAATGTTACTAAAAGAGCCCAAATTTCAAAAAATATTGCGAAAAACAACAATTTTCAGATTTCGAGTGAATGTTTGAGGTGTATAGAAGGCATTTATTTCATTTTTAGAAAATTTAATTTTTCACATTTTTCCATGAAAAATGCCAATACCCACCCCCTTTGGGATCTAGGTGAAAATCTCACTCGACACAAATCAAACAAAAATGTTTCCATGGTGTGTATTGTTGTTCATTTTCGTCAAATAAACAAAATAAAACCCAGAATAAATACTGAAAGACAAGAAATGAGCATAAAAGATGCTTCAGCGCAATTGTTTATGTTACTAAAAGAGCCAAAATTTCTAAAAATATTGCTAAAAACAACAATTTTCAGTTTTAGAGTGAATGTTTGAGGTGTATAGAAGGCATTTATTTCATTTTTAGAAAATGTAATTTTTCACATTTTTCCATGAAAAGTTTCAATACCCCCCCTTTGGGTTCTGGGTGAAAATCTCACTCGACACAAATCAAACAAAAATGTTTCCATGGTGCGTATTGTTGTTCATTTTCATTAAATAAACAAAATTAAACCCATAATAAATCCTGAAAGGCAAGAAATGAGCATAAAAGATGCTTCAGCGGGGTCGTTAATGTTACTAAAAGAGCCCAAATTTCTAAAAATATTGCGAAAAACAACAATTTTCAGTTTAAGAGTGAATGTTTGAGGTGTATAGAAGGCATTTATTTCATTTTTAGAAAATGTAATTTTTCATTTTTTTCCATGAAAAGTTTCAATACCCCCCCTTTGGGTTCTAGGTGAAAATCTCACTCGACACAAATCAAACAAAAATGTTTCCATGGTGCGTATTGTTGTTCATTTTCGTTAAATAAACAAAATTACACCCATAATAAATCCTGAAAGGCAAGAAATGAGCATAAAAGCTGCTTCAGCGGGGTTGTTAATTTTACTATAAGAGCCCAAATTTCTAAAAATATTGCGAAAAACCACAATCTTCTGTTTAAGAGTGAATGTTTGAGGTGTATAGAAGGCATTTATTTCAATTTTAGAAAATTTAATTTTTCAAATTTTTCCATTAAAAGTGCCAATACCCCCCTTTGGGTTCTAAGAGAAAATCTCACTCGACACATATCAAACTAAAATGTTTCAATGGTGTGTATTGTTGTTCATTTTCATCAAATAAACATAATAAAACCCAGAATAAATCCTGAAAGACAAGAAATGAGCATTAAAGATGCTTCAGCGCAATTGTTTATGTTACTAAAAGAGCCAAAATTTCAAAAAATATTGCTAAAAACAACAATTTTCAGTTTTAGAGTGAATGTTTGAGGTGTATAGAAGGCATTTATTTCATTTTTAGAAAATGTAATTTTTCACATTTTTCCATGAAAAGTTTCAATACCCCCCCTTTGGGTTCTGGGTGAAAATCTCACTCGACACAAATCAAACAAAAATGTTTCCATGGTGCGTATTGTTGTTCATTTTCGTTAAATAAACAAAATTACACCCATAATAAATCCTGAAAGGCAAGAAATGAGCATAAAAGCTGCTTCAGCGGGGTTGTTAATTTTACTATAAGAGCCCAAATTTCTAAAAATATTGCGAAAGACAACAATCTTCAGTTTAAGAGTGAATGTTTGAGGTGTATGGAAGGCATTTATTTCATTTTTAGAAAATGTTTTTTTCCGCATTTTTCCATGAAAAGTGCCAATACCCCCCCTTTGGGTTCTAGGTGAAAATCTCACTCGACACAAATCAAACAAAAATGTTTCCATGGTGCGTATTGTTGTTCATTTTCGTTAAATAAACAAAATTACACCCATAATAAATCCTGAAAGGCAAGAAATGAGCATTAAAGCTGCTTCAGCGGGGTTGTTAATTTTACTATAAGAGCCCAAATTTCTAAAAATATTGCGAAAAACCACAATCTTCTGTTTAAGAGTGAATGTTTGAGGTGTATAGAAGGCATTTATTTCAATTTTAGAAAATTTAATTTTTCACATTTTTCCATGTAAAGTTACAATACCCCCCTTTGGGTTCTAAGAGAAAATCTCACTCGACACATATCAAACAAAAATGTTTCAATGGTGTGTTTTGTTGTTCATTTTCATTAAATAAACAAAATTAAACCCATTATAAATCCTGAAAGGCAAGAAATGAGCATAAAACATGCTTCAGCGGGGTTGTTAATGTTACTAAAAGAGCCCAAATTTCTAAAAATATTGCGAAAAACCACAATTTTAAGTTTAAGAGTGAATGTTTGAGGTGTATAGAAGGCATTTATTTCATTTTTAGAAAATGTAATTTTTCATATTTTTCCATGAAAAGTTCCAATACCCCCTCTTTGGGTTCTAGGTGAAAATCACGCTCGACACAAATCAAACAAAAATGTTTCCATGGTGCGTATTGTTGTTCATTTTCATTAAATAAACAAAATTAAACCCATAATAAATCCTGAAAGGCAAGAAATGAGCATAAAAGATGCTTTAGCGGGGTTGTTTATGTTACTAAAAGAGCCCAAATTTCTAAAAATATTGCGAAAAACCACATTTTGCAGTTTAAGAGTGAATGTTTGAGGTGTATAGAAGGCATTTATTTCATTTTTAGAAAATTTTTTTTTTCACATTTTTCCATGAAAAGAGCCAATACCCCCCCTTTGGGTTCTAGGTGAAAATCTGCTTCGTCACAAATCAAACAAAAATGTTTCAATGGTGTGTATTGTTGTTCATTTTCATCAAATAAACAAAATAAAACCCAGAATAAATCCTGAAAGGCAAGAAATGAGCATAAAAGATGCTTCAGCGGGGTTGTTTATGTTACTAAAAGAGCCCAAATTTCTAAAAACATTGCGAAAACAACAATTTTCAGATTTAGAGTGAATGTTTGAGGTGTATAGAAGGCATTTATTTCATTTTTAGAAAATTTATTTTTTCACATTTTTCCATGAAAAGTGCCAATACCCCCCCTTTGGGTTCTAGGTGAAAATCTCACTCGACTCAACTAAACAAAAATGTTTTCATGGTGTGTATTGTTGTTCATTTTCAATAAATAAACAAAATAAAACCCAGAATAAATACTGAAAGACAAGAAATGAGCATAAAAGATGCTTCAGCGCAATTGTTTATGTTACTAAAAGAGCCCAAATTTCTAAAAATATTGCGAAAAACAACAATTTTCAGATTTAGAGTGAATCTTTGAGGTGTATTGAAGGCATTTATTTCTATTTTAGAAAATGTAATTTTTCATAATTTTCCATGAAAAGTTGCAATACCCCCCCTTTGGGTTCTAGGTGAAAATCTCACTCGACACAAATCAAACAAAAATGTTTCCATGGTGCGTATTGTTGTTCATTTTCGTTAAATAAACAAAATTACACCCATAATAAATCCTGAAGGGCAAGAAATGAGCATAAAAGCTGCTTAAGCGGGGTTGTTAATTTTACTATAAGAGCCCAAATTTCTAAAAATATTGCGAAAAACCACAATCTTCTGTTTAAGAGTGAATGTTTGAGGTGTATTGAAGGCATTTATTTCATTTTTAGAAAATGTAATTTTTCACATTTTTCCATTAAAAGTGCCAATACCTCCCTTTGGGTTCTAAGAGAAAATCTCACTCGACACATATCAAACAAAAATGTTTCAATGGTGCGTATTGTTGTTCATTTTCGTTAAATAAACAAAATTACACCCATAATAAATCCTGAAAGGCAAGAAATGAGCATTAAAGATGCTTCAGCTCAAGTGTTAATGTTACTAAAAGAGCCCAAATTTCTAAAAATATTGCGAAAAACAACAATTTTCAGATTTAGAGTGAATCTTTGAGGTGTATTGAAGGCATTTATTTCTATTTTAGAAAATGTAATTTTTCATAATTTTCCATGAAAAGTTGCAATACCCCCCCTTTGGGTTCTAGGTGAAAATCTCACTCGACACAAATCAAACAAAAATGTTTCCATGGTGCGTATTGTTGTTCATTTTCGTTAAATAAACAAAATTACACCCATAATAAATCCTGAAGGGCAAGAAATGAGCATAAAAGCTGCTTAAGCGGGGTTGTTAATTTTACTATAAGAGCCCAAATTTCTAAAAATATTGCGAAAAACCACAATCTTCTGTTTAAGAGTGAATGTTTGAGGTGTATTGAAGGCATTTATTTCATTTTTAGAAAATGTAATTTTTCACATTTTTCCATTAAAAGTGCCAATACCTCCCTTTGGGTTCTAAGAGAAAATCTCACTCGACACATATCAAACAAAAATGTTTCAATGGTGCGTATTGTTGTTCATTTTCGTTAAATAAACAAAATTACACCCATAATAAATCCTGAAAGGCAAGAAATGAGCATAAAAGCTCCTTCAGCAGGGTTGTTAATTTTACTATAAGAGCCCAAATTTCTAAAAATAATGCGAAAAACCACAATCTTCTGTTTAAGAGTGAATGTTTGAGGTGTATAGAAGGCATTTATTTCAATTTTAGAAAATTTAATTTTTCAAATTTTTCCATTAAAAGTGCCAATACCCCCCTTTGGGTTCTCGGTGAAAATCTCACTCGACACATATCAAACAAAAATGTTTCAATGGTGTGTATTGTTGTTCATTTTCATCAAATAAACAAAATAAAACCCAGAATAAATCCTGAAAGGCAAGAAATGAGCATAAAAGATGCTTCAGCGCAAGTGTTAATGTTACTAAAAGTGCCAAAATTTCTAAAAATATTGCGAAAAACAACAATTTTCAGATTTAGAGTGAATGTTTGAGGTGTGGGGAAGGCATTTATTTCATTTTTAGAAAATTTAATTTTTCACATTTTTCCATGAAAAGAGCCAATACCCACCCCCTTTGGGTTCTAGGTGAAAATCTCACTCGACACAAATCAAACAAAAATGTTTACATGGTGAGTATTGTTGTTCATTTTCATCAAATAAACAAAATAAAACCCAGAATAAATCCTGAAAGACAAGAAATGAGCATAAAAGATGCTTCAGCGCAAGTGTTAATGTTACTAAAAAAGCCCAAATTTCTCAAAACATTGCGAAAAACAACAATTTTCAGATTTAGAGTGAATGTTTGAGGTGTATAGAAGGCATTTATTTCATTTTTAGAAAATGTAATTTTTCACATTTTTCCATGAAGAGTTCCAATACCCCCCCTTTGGGTTCTAGGTGAAAATCTCACTCGACACAAATCAAACAAAAATGTTTCCATGGTGCGTATTGTTGTTCATTTTCATTAAATAAACAAAATTAAACCCATAATAAATCCTGAAAGACAAGAAATGAGCATAAAAGATGCTTCAGCGCAATTGTTTATGTTACTAAAAGAGCCAAATTTTCAAAAAATATTGCTAAAAACAACAATTTTCAGTTTTAGAGTGAATGTTTGAGGTGTATAGAAGGCATTTATTTCATTTTTAGAAAATTTAATTTTTCACATTTTTCCATGAAGAGTTCCAATACCCCCCCTTTGGGTTCTAGGTGAAAATCTCACTCGTCACAAATCAAACAAAAATGTTTCCATGGTGCGTATTGTTGTTCATTTTCATTAAATAAAAAAAATTAAACCCATAATAAATCCTGAAAGGCAAGAAATGAGCATAAAAGATGCTTCAGCGGGGTTGTTAATGTTACTAAAAGAGCCCAAATTTCTAAAAATATTGCGAAAAACCACAATTTTCAGTTTAAGAGAGAATGTTTGAGGTGTATAGAAGGCATTTATTTCATTTTTAGAAAATGTAATTTTTCATATTTTCCCATGAAAAGTTCCAATACCCCCCCTTTGGGTTCTAGGTGAAAATCTCACTCGACACAAATCAAACAAAAATGTTTCCATGGTGTGTATTGTTGTTCATTTTCATCAAATAAACAAAATAAAACCCAGAATAAATCCTGAAAGGCAAGAAATGAGCATAAAAGATGCTTCAGCGGGGTTGTTAATGTTACTAAAAGAGCCCTTATTTCTAAAAATATTGCGAAAAACAACAATTTTCAGATTTAGAGTGAATGTTTGAGGTGTATAGAAGGCATTTATTTCATTTTTAGAAAATTTTATTTTTCACATTTTTCCATGAAAAGAGCCAATACCCACCCCCTTTGGGTTCTAGGTGAAAATCTCACTCGACACAAATCAAACAAAAATGTTTCCATGGCGTGTATTGTTGTTCATTTTCATCAAATAAACAAAATATAACCCAGAATAAATCCTGAAATACAAGAAATGAGCATAAAAGAAGCTTCAGCGGAAGTGATATTGTTACTTAAAGAGCCCAAATTTCTAAAAATATTGCGAAAAACAACAATTTTCAGTTTTAGAGTGAATGTTGAGGTTTATAGAAGGCATTAATTTCATTTTTAGAAAATTTAATTTTTCACATTTTTCCATGATAAGTGCCAATACCCCCCCTTTGGGTTTTAGGTGAAAATCTCACTCGACACAAATCAAACAAAAATGTTTCCATGGTGTGTATTCATGTTCATTATCATCAAATAAACAAAATAAAACCCAGAATAAATACTGAAAGACAAGAAATGAGCATAAAAGATGCTTCAGCGCAAGTGTTAATTTTGCTAAAAGAATCAAAATTTCTAAAAATATTGCGAAAAACAACAATTTTCAGTTTAAGAGTGAATGTTTGAGGTGTATAGAAGGCATTTATTTCATTTTTACAAAAATTAATTTTTCACATTTTTCCATGAAAAGGGCCAATACCCCCCCTTTGGGTTCTAGGTGAAAATCTCACTCGACTCAAATCAAACAAAAATATTTCCATGGAGTGTATTTTTGCTCATTTTCATCAAATAAACAAAATAAAACCCAGAATAAATCCTGAAAGACAAGAAATGAGCATAAAAGATGCTTCAGCTCAAGTGTTAATGTTACTAAAAGAGCCCAAATTTCTAAAAATATTGCGAAAAACAACAATTTTCAGATTTAGAGTGAATGTTTGAGGTGTATAGAAGGCATTTATTTCATTTTTAGAAAATATAATTTTTCACATTTTTCCATGAAAAGTGCCAATACCCCCTTTGGGTTCTAGGTGAAAATCTCACTCGACACAAATCAAACAAAAATGTATCCATGGTGTGTATTTTTGCTCATTTTCATCAAATAAACAAAGTAAAACCAAGAATAAATCCTGAAAGATAAGAAATGAGCATAAAAGATGCTTCAGCGCAAGTGTTAATTTTGCTAAAAGAATCAAAATTTCTAAAAATATTGCGAAAAACAACAATCTTCTGTTTTTGAGTGAATGTTTGAGGTGCATAGAAGGCATTTTTTTCATTTTTAGAAAATTTAATTTTTCACATTATTCCATGAAAAGTGCCAATTCCCCCCCCCCTTTGGGTTCTAGGTGAAAATCTAACTCGAAACAAATCAAACAAAAATGTTTCCATGTTGTGTATTTTTGATCATTTTCATCAAATAAACAAAATAAAACCCAGAATAAATCCTGAAAGACAAGAAATGAGCATAAAAGATGCTTCAGCGGGGTTGTTAATGTTACTATAAGAGCCCAAATTTCTAAAAATATTGCGAAAAACAACAATTTTCAGTTTAAGAGTGAATGTTTGAGGTGTAGAGAAGGCATTTATTTCATTATTAGAAAATTTAATTTTTCATATTTTTCCATGAAAAGTTCCAATACCCCCCCTTTGGGTTCTAGGTGAAAATCTGCTTCGTCACAAATCAAACAAAAATGTTTCAATGGTGTGTATTGTTCTTTATTTTCATCAAATAAACAAAATAAAACCCAGAATAAATCCTCAAAGACAAGAAATGAGCATAAAAGATGCTTCAGCGCAAGTGTTAATGTAACTAAAAGAGCCAAAATTTCTAAAAATATTGCCAAACACAACAATTTTCAGTTTAAGAGTGAATGTTTGAGGTGTATAAAAGGCATTTATTTCATTTTTCGAAAATTTAATTTTTCAAATTTTTCCATGAAAAGTGCCAATACCCCCCGACAATCTCACTCGACACAAATCAAACAATAATGTTTCCATGGCGTGTATTGTTGTTTATTTTCATCAAATAAACAAAATATAACCCAGAATAAATCCTGAAATACAAGAAATGAGCATAAAAGAAGCTTCAGCGGAAGTGTTATTGTTACTAAAAGAGCCCAAATTTCTAAAAATATTGCGAAAAACAACAATTTTCAGTTTCAGAGTGAATGTTTGAGGTGGATAGAAGGCATTTATTTCATTTTTAGAAAATTTATTTTGTCACATTTTTCCATGAAAAGTGGTTCCCCCCCTTTGGGTTCTAGGTGAAAATCTCACTCGACACAAATCAAACAAAAATGTTTCCATGGTGCGTATTGTTGTTCATTTTCATTAAATAAACAAAATTAAACCCATAATAAATCCTGAAAGGCAAGAAATGAGCAAAAAAGATGCTTCAGCTCAAGCGTTAAGGTTACTAAAAGAGCCCAAATTTCTAAAAATATTGCGAAAAACCACAATCTCCTGTTTAAGAGTGAATGTTTGAGGTGTATAGAAGGCATTTATTTCAATTTTAGAAAATTTAATTTTTCACATTTTTCCATTAAAAGTGCCAAACCACCCTTTGGGTTCTGAGAGAAAATCTCACTCGACACATATCAAACAAAAATGTTTCAATGGTGTGTATTGTTGTTCATTTTCATCAAATAAACAAAATAAAACCCAGAATAAATCCTGAAAGGCAAGAAATGAGCATAAAAGATGCTTCAGCGCAAGTGTTAATGTTACTAAAAGAGCCCAAATTTCTAAAAATATTGCGAAAAACAACAATTTTCAGTTTAAGAGTGAATGTTTGAGGTGTATAGAAGGCATTTATTTCAATTTTAGAAAATTTAATTTTTCACATTTTTCCATTAAAAGTGCCAATACCCCCCTTTGGGTTCTAAGAGAAAATCTCACTCGACACATATCAAACAAAAATGTTTCCATGGTGTGTATTGTTGTTCATTTTCATCAAATAAACAAAATAAAACCCAGAATAAATCCTGAAAGACAAGAAATGAGCATAAAAGATGCTTCAGCGCAATTGTTTATGTTACTAAAAGAGCCAACATTTCAAAAAATATTGATAAAAACAACAATTTTCAGTTTTAGAGTGAATGTTTGAGGTGTATAGAATTTATTTAGAGGCATTTATTTCATTTTTAGAAAATGTAATTTTTCAAATTTTTCCATGAAAAGTTCCAATACCCCCCCTTTGGGTTCTAGGTGAAAATAACACTCGATACAAATCAAACAAAAATGTTTCCATGGTGCGTATTGTTGTTCATTTTCATTAAGTAAACAAAATTAAACCCATAATAAATCCTGAAAGGCAAGAAATGAGCATAAAAGCTGCTTCAGCGGGGTTGTTAATTTTACTATAAGCGCCCAAATTTCTAAAAATATTGCGAAAAACCACAATTTTCAGTTTAAGAGTGAATGTTTGAGGTGTAGAGAAGGCATTTATTTCATTTTTAGAAAATTTATTTTGTCACATTTTTCCATGAAAAGTGGTTCCCCCCCTTTGGGTTCTAGGTGAAAATCTCACTCGACACAAATCAAACAAAAATGTTTCCATGGTGCGTATTGTTGTTCATTTTCATTAAATAAACAAAATTAAACCCATAATAAATCCTGAAAGGCAAGAAATGAGCAAAAAAGATGCTTCAGCTCAAGCGTTAAGGTTACTAAAAGAGCCCAAATTTCTAAAAATATTGCGAAAAACCACAATCTCCTGTTTAAGAGTGAATGTTTGAGGTGTATAGAAGGCATTTATTTCAATTTTAGAAAATTTAATTTTTCACATTTTTCCATTAAAAGTGCCAAACCACCCTTTGGGTTCTGAGAGAAAATCTCACTCGACACATATCAAACAAAAATGTTTCAATGGTGTGTATTGTTGTTCATTTTCATCAAATAAACAAAATAAAACCCAGAATAAATCCTGAAAGGCAAGAAATGAGCATAAAAGATGCTTCAGCGCAAGTGTTAATGTTACTAAAAGAGCCCAAATTTCTAAAAATATTGCGAAAAACAACAATTTTCAGATTAAGAGTGAATGTTTGAGGTGTATAGAAGGCATTTATTTCATTTTTAGAAAATTTAATTTTTCACATTTTTCCATTAAAAGTGCCAATACCCCCCTTTGGGTTCTAAGAGAAAATCTCACTCGACACATATCAAACAAAAATGTTTCCATGGTGTGTATTGTTGTTCATTTTCATCAAATAAACAAAATAAAACCCAGAATAAATCCTGAAAGACAAGAAATGAGCATAAAAGATGCTTCAGCGCAATTGTTTATGTTACTAAAAGAGCCAACATTTCAAAAAATATTGCTAAAAACAACAATTTTCAGTTTTAGAGTGAATGTTCGAGGTGTATAGAATTTATTTAGAGGCATTTATTTCATTTTTAGAAAATGTAATTTTTCAAATTTTTCCATGAAAAGTTCCAATACCCCCCCTTTGGGTTCTAGGTGAAAATAACACTCGATACAAATCAAACAAAAATGTTTCCATGGTGCGTATTGTTGTTCATTTTCATTAAATAAACAAAATTAAACCCATAATAAATCCTGAAAGGCAAGAAATGAGCATAAAAGCTGCTTCAGCGGGGTTGTTAATTTTACTATAAGCGCCCAAATTTCTAAAAATATTGCGAAAAACCACAATTTTCAGTTTAAGAGTGAATGTTTGAGGTGTAGAGAAGGCATTTATTTCATTATTAGAAAATTTAATTTTTCATATTTTTCCATGAAAAGTTCCAATACCCCCCCTTTGGGTTCTAGGTGAAAATCTGCTTCGTCACAAATCAAACAAAAATGTTTCAATGGTGTGTATTGTTGTTTATTTTCATCAAATAAACAAAATAAAACCCAGAATAAATCCTCAAAGACAAGAAATGAGCATAAAAGATGCTTCAGCGCAAGTGTTAATGTAACTAAAAGAGCCAAAATTTCTAAAAATATTGCCAAACACAACAATTTTCAGTTTAAGAGTGAATGTTTGAGGTGTATAGAAGGCATTTATTTCATTTTTCGAAAATTTAATTTTTCAAATTTTTCCATGAAAAGTGCCAATACCCCCCGACAATCTCACTCGACACAAATCAAACAATAATGTTTCCATGGCGTGTATTGTTGTTTATTTTCATCAAATAAACAAAATATAACCCAGAATAAATCCTGAAATACAAGAAATGAGCATAAAAGAAGCTTCAGCGGAAGTGTTATTGTTACTAAAAGAGCCCAAATTTCTAAAAATATTGCGAAAAACAACAATTTTCAGTTTCAGAGTGAATGTTTGAGGTGGATAGAAGGCATTTATTTCATTTTTAGAAAATTTATTTTGTCACATTTTTCCATGAAAAGTGGTTCCCCCCCTTTGGGTTCTAGGTGAAAATCTCACTCGACACAAATCAAACAAAAATGTTTCCATGGTGCGTATTGTTGTTCATTTTCATTAAATAAACAAAATTAAACCCAAAATAAATCCTGAAAGGCAAGAAATGAGCATAAAAGATGCTTCAGCGGGGTTATTAATGTTACTAAAAATGCCCAAATTTCTAAAAATATTGCGAAAAACCACAATTTTCAGTTTAAGAGTGAATGTTTGAGGTGTATAGAAGGCATTTATTTCATTTTTAGAAAATGTAATTTTTCATATTTTTCCATGAAAAGTTCCAATACCACCCCTTAGGGTTCCAGGTGAAAATCTCACTCAACACAAATCAAACAAAAATGTTTCCATGGTGCGTATTGTTGTTCATTTTCGTTAAATAAACAAAATTAAACCCATAATAAATCCTGAAAGGCAAGAAATGAGCAAAAAAGATGCTTCAGCTCAAGCGTTAAGGTTACTAAAAGAGCCCAAATTTCTAAAAATATTGCGAAAAACCACAATCTCCTGTTTAAGAGTGAATGTTTGAGGTGTATAGAAGGCATTTATTTCAATTTTAGAAAATTTAATTTTTCACATTTTTCCATTAAAAGTGCCAAACCACCCTTTGGGTTCTGAGAGAAAATCTCACTCGACACATATCAAACAAAAATGTTTCAATGGTGTGTATTGTTGTTCATTTTCATCAAATAAACAAAATAAAACCCAGAATAAATCCTGAAAGGCAAGAAATGAGCATAAAAGATGCTTCAGCGCAAGTGTTAATGTTACTAAAAGAGCCCAAATTTCTAAAAATATTGCGAAAAACAACAATTTTCAGATTAAGAGTGAATGTTTGAGGTGTATAGAAGGCATTTATTTCAATTTTAGAAAATTTAATTTTTCACATTTTTCCATTAAAAGTGCCAATACCCCCCTTTGGGTTCTAAGAGAAAATCTCACTCGACACATATCAAACAAAAATGTTTCCATGGTGTGTATTGTTGTTCATTTTCATCAAATAAACAAAATAAAACCCAGAATAAATCCTGAAAGACAAGAAATGAGCATAAAAGATGCTTCAGCGCAATTGTTTATGTTACTAAAAGAGCCAACATTTCAAAAAATATTGCTAAAAACAACAATTTTCAGTTTTAGAGTGAATGTTTGAGGTGTATAGAATTTATTTAGAGGCATTTATTTCATTTTTAGAAAATGTAATTTTTCAAATTTTTCCATGAAAAGTTCCAATACCCCCCCTTTGGGTTCTAGGTGAAAATAACACTCGATACAAATCAAACAAAAATGTTTCCATGGTGCGTATTGTTGTTCATTTTCATTAAATAAACAAAATTAAACCCATAATAAATCCTGAAAGGCAAGAAATGAGCATAAAAGCTGCTTCAGCGGGGTTGTTAATTTTACTATAAGCGCCCAAATTTCTAAAAATATTGCGAAAAACCACAATTTTCTGTTTAAGAGTGAATGTTTGAGGTGTATAGAAGGCAATTATTTCAATTTTAGAAAATTTAATTTTTCACATTTTTCCATTAAAAGTCCCAAAACCCCCTTTTGGGTTCTAGGTGAAAATCTCACTCGATTCAAATCAAACAAAAATGTTTCCATGGTGCGTATTGTTGTTCATTTTCGTTAAATAAACAAAATTAAACCCATAATAAATCCTGAAAGGCAAGAAATGAGCATAAAAGCTGCTTCAGCGGGGTTGTTAATTTTACTATAAGCGCCCAAATTTCTAAAAATATTGCGAAAAACCACAATTTTCTGTTTAAGAGTGAATGTTTGAGGTGTATAGAAGGCATTTATTTCAATTTTAGAAAATTTAATTTTTCACATTTTTCCATTAAAAGTCCCAAAACCCCCTTTTGGGTTCTAGGTGAAAATCTCACTCGACTCAAATCAAACAAAAATGTTTCCATGGTGTGTATTGTTGTTCATTTTCATCAAATAAACAAAATAAAACCAAGAATAAATACTGAAAGACAAGAAATGAGCATAAAAGATGCTTCAGCGCAATTGTTTATGTTACTAAAAGAGCCAAAATTTCAAAAAATATTGCTAAAAACAACAATTTTCAGTTTTAGAGTGAATGTTTGAGGTGTATAGAAGGCATTTATTTCATTTTTAGAAAATGTAATTTTTCACATTTTTCCATGAAAAGTTCCAATACCTCCCCTTTGGGTTCTAGGTGAAAATCTCACTCGACACAAATCAAACAAAAATGTTTCCATGGTGCGTATTGTTGGACATTTTCATTAAATAAACAAAATTAAACCCATAATAAATCCTGAAAGGCAAGAAATGAGCATAAAAGCTGCTTCAGCGGGGTTGTTAATTTTACAATAAGACCCCAAATTTCTAAAAATATTGCGAAAAACCACAATCTTCTGTTTAAGAGTGAATGTTTGAGGTGTATAGAAGGCATTTATTTCATTTTTAGAAAATGTAATTTTTCAAATTTTTCCATGAAAAGTTCCAATACCCCCCCTTTGGGTTCTAGGTGAAAATAACACTCAATACAAATCAAACAAAAATGTTTCCATGGTGCGTATTGTTGTTCATTTTCATTAAATAAAAAAATTAAACCCATAATAAATCCTGAAAGGCAAGAAATGAGCATAAAAGCTGCTTCAGCGGGGTTGTTAATTTTACTATAAGCGCCCAAATTTCTAAAAATATTGCGAAAAACCACAATTTTCTGTTTAAGAGTGAATGTTTGAGGTGTATAGAAGGCAATTATTTCAAATTTAGAAAATTTAATTTTTCACATTTTTCCATTAAAAGTCCCAAAACCCCCTTTTGGGTTCTAGGTGAAAATCTCACTCGACTCAAATCAAACAAAAATGTTTCCATGGTGCGTATTGTTGTTCATTTTCGTTAAATAAACAAAATTAAACCCATAATAAATCCTGAAAGGCAAGAAATGAGCATAAAAGCTGCTTCAGCGCAAGTGTTAATGTTACTAAAAGAGCCCAAATTTCTAAAAATATTGCGAAAAACCACAATTTTCTGTTTAAGAGTGAATGTTTGAGGTGTATAGAAGGCATTTATTTCAATTTTAGAAAATTTAATTTTTCACATTTTTCCATTAAAAGTCCCAAAACCCCCTTTTGGGTTCTAGGTGAAAATCTCACTCGACTCAAATCAAACAAAAATGTTTCCATGGTGTGTATTGTTGTTCATTTTCATCAAATAAACAAAATAAAACCAAGAATAAATACTGAAAGACAAGAAATGAGCATAAAAGATGCTTCAGCGCAATTGTTTATGTTACTAAAAGAGCCAAAATTTCAAAAAATATTGCTAAAAACAACAATTTTCAGTTTTAGAGTGAATGTTTGAGGTGTATAGAAGGCATTTATTTCATTTTTAGAAAATGTAATTTTTCACATTTTTCCATGAAAAGTTCCAATACCTCCCCTTTGGGTTCTAGGTGAAAATCTCACTCGACACAAATCAAACAAAAATGTTTCCATGGTGCGTATTGTTGGACATTTTCATTAAATAAACAAAATTAAACCCATAATAAATCCTGAAAGGCAAGAAATGAGCATAAAAGCTGCTTCAGCGGGGTTGTTAATTTTACAATAAGACCCCAAATTTCTAAAAATATTGCGAAAAACCACAATCTTCTGTTTAAGAGTGAATGTTTGAGGTGTATAGAAGGCATTTATTTCAATTTTAGAAAATTTAATTTTTCACATTTTTCCATTAAAAGTGCCAATACCCCCTTTGGGTTCTAAGAGAAAATCTCATTCGACACATATCAAACAAAAATGTTTCCATGGTGTGTATTGTTGTTCATTTTCATCAAATAAACAAAATAAAACCCAGAATAAATCCTGAAAGGCAAGAAATGAGCATAAAAGATGCTTCAGCGCAATTGTTTATGTTACTAAAAGAGCCAAAATTTCAAAAAATTTTGCTAAAAACAACAATTTTCAGTTTTAGAGTGAATGTTTGAGGTGTATAGAAGGCATTTATTTCATTTTTAGAAAATGTAATTTTTCACATTTTTCCATGAAAAGTTCCAATACCTCCCCTTTGGGTTCTAGGTGAAAATCTCACTCGACACAAATCAAACAAAAATGTTTCCATGGTGCGTATTGTTGGACATTTTCATTAAATAAACAAAATTAAACCCATAATAAATCCTGAAAGGCAAGAAATGAGCATAAAAGCTGCTTCAGCGGGGTTGTTAATTTTACAATAAGACCCCAAATTTCTAAAAATATTGCGAAAAACCACAATCTTCTGTTTAAGAGTGAATGTTTGAGGTGTATAGAAGGCATTTATTTCAATTTTAGAAAATTTAATTTTTTACATTTTTCCATTAAAAGTGCCAATACCCCCTTTGGGTTCTAAGAGAAAATCTCACTCGACACATATCAAACAAAAATGTTTCAATGGTGTGTATTGTTGTTCATTTTCATCAAATAAACAAAATAAAACCCAGAATAAATCCTGAAAGGCAAGAAATGAGCATAAAAGATGCTTCAGCGCAAGTGTTAATGTTACTAAAAGAGCCCAAATTTCTAAAAACATTGCGAAAAACAACAATTTTCAGATTTAGAGTGAATTGTTTAGGTGTATAGAAGGCATTTATTTAATTTTTAGAAAATTTATTTTTTCACATTTTTCCATGAAAAGTTCCAATACCCCCCCTTTGGGTTCTAGGTGAAAATCTCACTCGACTCAAATCAAACAAAAATGTTTCCATGGTGTGTATTGTTGTTCATTTTCATCAAATAAACAAAATAAAACCCAGAATAAATACTGAAAGACAAGAAATGAGCATCAAAGATGCTTCAGCGCAATTGTTTATGTTACTAAAAGAGCCAAAATTTCAAAACATATTGCTAAAAACAACAATTTTCAGTTTTAGAGTGAATGTTTGAGGTGTATAGAAGGCATTCACTTCATTTTTAGAAAATGTAACTTTTCACATTTTTCCATGAAAAGTTCCAATACCCCCCCTTTGGGTTCTAGGTGAAAATCTCACTCGACACCAATCAAACAAAAATGTTTCCATGGTGCGTATTGTTGTTCATTTTCATTAAATAAATAAAATTAAACCCATAATAAATCCTGAAAGGCAAGAAATGAGCATAAAAGATGCTTCAGCGGGGTTGTTAATGTTACTAAAAGAGCCCAAATTTCTAAAACTATTGCGAAAAACCACAATTTTCAGTTTAAGAGTGAATGTTTGAGGTGTATAGCAGGCATTTATCTCATTTTTAGAAAATGTAATTTTTCACATTTTTCCATTAAAAGTGCCAATACCCCCCTTTGGGTTCTAAGAGAAAATCTCACTCGACACATATCAAACAAAAATGTTTCAATGGTGTGTATTGTTGTTCATTTTTATCAAATAAACAAAATAAAACCCAGAATAAATCCTGAAAGGCAAGAAATGAGCATAAAAGATGCTTCAGCGCAAGTGTTAATGTTACCAAAAGAGCCCAAATTTCTAAAAATATTGCGAAAAACAACAATTTTCAGATTTAGAGTGAATGTTTGAGGTGTATAGAAGGGATTTATTTCATTTTTAGAAAATTTAATTTTTCACATTTTTCCATGAAAAGAGCCAATACCCACCCCCTTTGGGTTCTAGGTGAAAATCTCACTCGACACAAATCAAACAAAAATGTTTCCATGGTGTGTATTGTTGTTCATTTTCATCAAATAAACAAAATAAAACCCAGAATAAATCCTGAAAGGCAAGAAATGAGCATAAAAAATGCTTCAGCGGGGTTGTTTATGTTACTAAAAGAGCCCAAATTTCTAAAAATATTGCGAAAAACCACAATTTTCAGTTTAAGAGTGAATGTTTGAGGTGTATAGAAGGCATTAATTTCATTTTTAGAAAATGTAATTTTTCATATTTTTCCATGAAAAGTTCCAATACCCCCCCTTTGGGTTCTAGGTGAAAATCTCACTCCACACAAATCAAACAAAAATGTTTCCATGGTGCGTATTGTTGTTCATTTTCGTTAAATAAACAAAATTACACCCAAAATAAATCCTGAAAGGCAGGAAATGAGCATTAAAGCTGCTTCAGCGGGGTTGTTAATTTTACAATAAGAGCCCAAATTTCTAAAAATATTGCGAAAAACCACAATCTTCTGTTTAAGAGTGAATATTTGAGGTGTATAGAAGGCATTTATTTCAATTTTAGAAAATTTAATTTTTCACATTTTTCCATGAAAAGAGCCAATACCCACCCCCTTTGGGTTCTAGGTGAAAATCTCACTCGCCACAAATCAAACAAAAATGTTTCCATGGTGTGTATTGTTGTTCATTTTCATCAAATAAACAAAATAAAACCCAGAATAAATCCTGAAAGACAAGAAATAAGCATAAAAGATGCTTCAGCGCAAGTGTTAATGTTACTAAAAGAGCCCAAATTTCTAAAAACATTGTGAAAAACAACAATTTTCAGATTTAGAGTGAATGTTTGAGGTGTATAGAAGGCATTTATTTCATTTTTAGAAAATTTATTTTTTCACATTTTTCCATGAAAAGTGCCAATACCCCCCCTTTGGGTTCTAGGTGAAAATCTCACTCGACTCAAATCAAACAAAAATGTTTCCATGGTGTGTATTGTTGTTCATTTTCATCAAATAAACAAAATAAAACCCAGAATAAATACTGAAAGACAAGAAATGAGCATAAAAGATACTTCAGCGCAATTGTTTATGTTACTAAAGGAGCCAAAATTTCAAAAAATATTGCTAAAAACAACAATTTTCAGTTTTAGAGTGAATGTTTGAGGTGTACAGAAGGCATTTATTTCATTTTTAGAAAATGTAATTTTTCATATTTTTCCATGAAAAGTTCCAATACCCCCCCTTTGGGTTCTAGGTGAAAATCTACCTCGACACAAATCAAACAAAAATGTTTCCATGGTGCGTATTGTTGTTCATTTTCATTAAATAAACAAAATTAAACCCATAATAAATCCTGAAAGGCAAGAAATGAGCATAAAAGATGCTTCAGCGGGGTTGTTAATGTTACTAAAAGAGCCCAAATTTCTAAAAATATTCCGAAACACCACAATTTTCAGTTTAAGAGTGAATGTTTGAGGTGTATAGAAGGCATTAATTTCATTTTTAGAATATGTAATTTTTCATATTTTTTCATGAAAAGTTCCAATACCCCCCCTTTGGGTTCTAGGTGAAAATCTCACTCCACACAAATTAAACAAAAATGTTTCCATGGTGCGTATTGTTGTTCATTTTCGTTAAATAAACAAAATTACACCCATAATAAATCCTGAAAGACAAGTAATGAGCATAAAAGCTTCTTCAGCGGGGTTGTTAATTTTACTATAAGAGCCCAAATTTCTAAAAATATTGCGAAAAAACACAATCTTCTGTTTAAGAGTGAATGTTTGAGGTGTATAGAAGGCTTTTATTTCAATTTTAGAAAATTTAATTTTTCACATTTTTCCATTAAAAGTGCCAATACCCCCCTTTGGGTTCTAAGAGAAAATCTCACTCGACACATATCAAACAAAAATGTTTCAATGGTGTGTATTGTTGTTCATTTTCATCAAATAAACAAAATAAAACCCAGAATAAATCCTGAAAGGCAAGAAATGAGCATAAAAGATGCTTCAGCGCAAGTGTTAATGTTACTAAAAGAGCCCAAATTTCTAAAAATATTGCGAAAAACAACAATTTTCAGATTTAGAGTGAATGTTTGAGGTGTATAGAAGGCATTTATTTCATTTTTAGAAAATTTAATTTTTCACATTTTTCCATGAAAAGTGCCAATACCCCCCCTTTGGGTTCCAGGTGAAAATCTCACTCGACTCAAATCAAACAAAAATGTTTCCATGGTGTGTATTGTTGTTCATTTTCATCAAATAAACAAAATAAATCCCAGAATAAATCCTGAAAGACAAGAAATGAGCATAAAAGATGCTTCAGCGCAAGTGTTAATGTTACTAAAAGAGCCCAAATTTCTAAAAATATTGCGAAAGACAACAATTTTCAGTTTAAGAGTGAATGTTTGAGTTGTAGAGAAGGCATTTATTTCATTATTAGAAAATTTAATTTTTCATATTTTTCCATGAAAAGTTCCAATACCCCTTTGGGTTCTAGGTGAAAATCTGCTTCGTCACAAATCAAACAAAAATGTTTCAATGGTGTGTATTGTTGTTCATTTTCATCAAATAAACAAAATAAAACCCAGAATAAATCCTGAAAGGCAAGAAATGAGCATAAAAGATGCTTCAGCGCAAGTGTTAATGTTACTAAAAGAGCCCAAATTTCTAAAAACATTGCGAAAAACAACAGTTTTCAGATTTAGAGTGAATGTTTGAGGTGTATAGAAGGCATTTATTTCATTTTTAGAAAATTTATTTTTTCACATTTTTCCATGAAAAGTGCCAATACCCCCCCTTTGGGTTCTAGGTGAAAATCTCACTCCACTCAAATCAAACAAAAATATTTCCATGGTGTGTATTGTTGTTCATTTTCATCAAATAATTAAAATAAAACCCAGAATAAATACTGAAAGACAAGAAATGAGCATAAAAGATTCTTCAGCGCAACTGTTTATGTTATTAAAAGAGCCAAAATTTCAAAAAAGATTGCTAAAAACAACAATTTTCAGTTTTAGAGTGAATGTTTGAGGTGTATAGAAGGCATTTATTTCATTTTTAGAAAATGTAATTTTTCACATTTTTCCATGAAAAGTTCCAATACCCCCCCTTTGGGTTCTAGGTGAAAATCTCACTCGACACAAATCAAACAAAAATGTTTCCATGGTGCGTATTGTTGTTCATTTTCGTTAAATAAAAAAAATTACACCCATAATAAATCCTGAAAGGCAAGTAATGAGCATAAAAGCTGCTTCAGCGGGGTTGTTAATTTTACTATAAGAGCCCAAATTTCTAAAAATATTGCGAAAAACCACAATCTTCTGTTTAAGAGTGAATGTTTGAGGTGTATAGAAGGCATTTATTTCAATTTTAGAAAATTTAATTTTTCAAATTTTTCCTTTAAAAGTGCCAATACCCACCCCCTTTGGGTTCTAGGTGAAAATCTCACTCGACACAAATCAAACAAAAATGTTTCCATGGCGTGTATTGTTGTTCATTTTCATCAAATAAACAAAATATAACCCAGAATAAATCCTGAAATACAAGAAATGAGCATAAAAGAAGCTTCAGCGGAAGTGTTATTGTTACTAAAATAGCCCAAATTTCTAAAAATATTGCGAAAAACAACAATTTTCAGTTTTAGAGTGAATGTTTGAGGTGTATAGAAGGAATTAATTTCATTTTTAGAAAAATTAATTTTTCACATTTTTCCATGAAAAGGGCCAATACCCCCCCTTTGGGTTCTAGGTGAAAATCTCACTCGACTCAAATCAAACAAAAATGTTTCCATGGAGTGAATTTTTGCTCATTTTAATCAAATAAACAAAATAAAACCCAGAATAAATCCTGAAAGACAAGAAATGTGCATAAAAGATGCTTCAGCTCAAGTGTTAATGTTACTAAAAGAGCCCAAATTTCTATAAATATTGCGAAAAACAACAATTTTCAGATTTAGAGTGAATGTTTGAGGTGTATAGAAGGCATTTATTTCATTTTTAGAAAATATAATTTTTCACATTTTTCCATGAAAAGTGCCAATACCCCCCCCTTTGGGTTCTAGGTGAAAATCTCACTCGACACAAATGAAACAAAAATGTTTCCATGGTGTGTATTTTTGCTCATTTTCATCAAATAAACAAAGTAAAACCAAGAATAAATCCTGAAAGATAAGAAATGAGCATAAAAGATGCTTCAGCTCCAGTGTTAAGGTTACTAAAAGAGCCCAAATTTCTGAAAATATTACGAAAAACAACAATCTTCTGTTTTTGAGTGAATGTTTGAGGTGCATAGAAGGCATTTTTTTCATTTTTGAAAATTTAATTTTTCACATTTTTCCATGAAAAGTACCAATTCCCCCCCCTTTTGGGTTCTAGGTGAAAATCTCACTCGAAACAAATCAAACAAAAATGTTTCCATGATGTGCATTTTTGTTCATTTTCATCAAATAAACAAAATAAATCCCAGAATAAATCCTGAAAGACAAGAAATGAGCATATAAGATGCTTCAGCGCAAGTGTTAATGTTACTAAAAGAGCCCAAATTTCTAAAAATATTGCGAAAAACAACAATTTTCAGTTTAAGAGTGAATGTTTGAGTTGTAGAGAAGGCATTTATTTCATTATTAGAAAATTTAATTTTTCATATTTTTCCATGAAAAGTTCCAATACCCCTTTGGGTTCTAGGTGAAAATCTGCTTCGTCACAAATCAAACAAAAATGTTTCAATGGTGTGTATTGTTGTTCATTTTCATCAAATAAACAAAATAAAACCCAGAATAAATCCTGAAAGGCAAGAAATGAGCATAAAAGATGCTTCAGCGCAAGTGTTAATGTTACTAAAAGAGCCCAAATTTCTAAAAACATTGCGAAAAACAACAGTTTTCAGATTTAGAGTGAATGTTTGAGGTGTATAGAAGGCATTTATTTCATTTTTAGAAAATTTATTTTTTCACATTTTTCCATGAAAAGTGCCAATACCCCCCCTTTGGGTTCTAGGTGAAAATCTCACTCCACTCAAATCAAACAAAAATATTTCCATGGTGTGTATTGTTGTTCATTTTCATCAAATAATTAAAATAAAACCCAGAATAAATACTGAAAGACAAGAAATGAGCATAAAAGATTCTTCAGCGCAATTGTTTATGTTATTAAAAGAGCCAAAATTTCAAAAAAGATTGCTAAAAACAACAATTTTCAGTTTTAGAGTGAATGTTTGAGGTGTATAGAAGGCATTTATTTCATTTTTAGAGAATGTAATTTTTCACATTTTTCCATGAAAAGTTCCAATACCCCCCCTTTGGGTTCTAGGTGAAAATCTCCCTCGACACAAATCAAACAAAAATGTTTCCATGGTGCGTATTGTTGTTCATTTTCAATAAATATACAAAATTAATCCCATAATAAATCCTGAAAGGCAAGAAATGAGCATTAAAGATGCTTCAGCGGGGTTGTTGATGTTACTAAAAGAGCCCAAATTTCTAAAAATATTGCGAAAAACCACAATTTTCAGTTTAAGAGTGAATGTTTGAGGTGTATAGAAGGCATTTATTTCATTTTTAGAAAATGTAATTTTTCATATTTTTCCATGAAAAGTTCCAATACCCCCCCTTTGGGTTCTACGTGAAAATCTCACTCAATACAAATCAAACAAAAATGTTTCCATGGTGTGTATTGTTGTTCATTTTCATCAAATAAACAAAAAAAAACCCAGAATAAATCCTGAAAGGCAAGAAATGAGCATAAAAGATGCTTCAGCGGGGTTGTTAATGTTACTAAAAGAGCCCAAATTTCTAAAAATATTGCGAAAAACAACAATTTTCAAATTTAGAGTGAATGTTTGAGGTGTATAGAACGCATTTATTACATTTTTAGAAAATTTTATTTTTCACATTTTTCCATGAAAAGAGCCAATACCCACCCCCTTTGGGTTCTAGGTGAAAATCTCACTCGACACAAATCAAACAAAAATGTTTCCATGGCGTGTATTGTTGTTCATTTTCCACAAATAAACAAAATATAACTCAGAATAAATCTTGAAATACAAGAAATGAGCATTAAAGAAGCTTCAGCGGAAGTGTTATTGTTACTAAAAGAGCCCAAATTTCTAAAAATATTGCGAAAAACAACAATTTTCAGTTTTAGAGTGAATGTTTGAGGTGTATAGAAGGCAATAATTTCATTTTTAGAAAATTTAATTTTTCACATTTTTCCATGAAAAGAGCCAATACCCACCCCCTTTGGGTTCTAGGTGAAAATCTCACTCGACTCAAATCAAACAAAAATGTTTCCATGGTGCGTATTGTTGTTCATTTTCGTTAAATAAACAAAATTACACCCATAATAAATCCTGAAAGGCAAGAAATGAGCATAAAAGCTGCTTAAGCGGGGTTGTTTATTTTACTATAAGAGCCCAAATTTCTAAAAATATTGCGAAAAACAACAATTTTCAGATTTTGAGTGAATGTTTGAGGTGTATAGAAGGCATTTATTTCATTTTTAGAAAATATAATTTTTCACATTTTTCCATGAAAAGTGCCAATACCCCCCCTTTGGGTTCTAGGTGAAAATCTCACTCAATACAAATCAAACAAAAATGTTTCCATGGTGTGTATTGTTGTTCATTTTCATCAAATAAACAAAATAAAACCCAGAATAAATCCTGAAAGTTAAGAAATGAGCATAAAAGATGCTTCAGCGGGGTTGTTAATGTTACTAAAAGAGCCCAAATTTCTAAAAATATTGCGAAAAACAACAATTTTCAGATTTAGAGTGAATGTTTGAGGTGTATAGAAGGCATTTATTTCATTTTTAGAAAATTTAATTTTTCACATTTTTCCATGAAAAGAGCCAATACCCACCCCCTTTGGGTTCTAGGTGAAAATCTCACTCGACACAAATCAAACAAAAATGTTTCCATGGCGTGTATTGTTGTTCATTTTCATCAAATAAACAAAATATAACCCAGAATAAATCCTGAAATACAAGAAATGAGCATAAAAGAAGCTTCAGCGGAAGTGTTATTGTTACTAAAAGAGCCCAAATTTCTAAAAATATTGCGAAAAACCACAATTTTCAGTTTTAGAGTGATTGTTTGAGGTGTATAGAAGGCATTAATTTCATTTTTAGAAAATTTAATTTTTCACATTTTTCCATGAAAAGTGCCAATGCCCCCCCTTTGGGTTCTAGGTGAAAATCTGCTTCGTCACAAATCAAACAAAAATGTTTCAATGGTGTGTATTGTTGTTCATTTTCATCAAATAAACAAAATAAAACCCAGAATAAATCCTGAAAGGCAAGAAATGAGCATAAAAGATGCTTCAGCGCAAGTGTTAATGTTACTAAAAGAGCCCAAATTTCTAAAAATATTGCGAAAAATAACAGTTTTCAGATTTAGAGTGAATGTTTGAGGTGTATAGAAGGCATTTATTTCATTTTTAGAAAATGTTTTTTTTACATTATTCCATGAAAAGTGCCAATACCCCACCCTTTGGGTTCTAGGTGAAAATCTCACTCGACACAAAAAAAAAACAAAAATGTTTCCATGGTGTGTATTGTTGTTCATTTTCATTAAATAAATAAAATAAAACCCAGAATAAATACTGAAAGACAAGAAAAGAGCATAAAAGATGCTTCAGCGCAAGTGTTAATGTTGCTAAAAGAGCCCAAATTTCTAAATATATTGCGAAAAACAACAATTTTCAGTTTAAGAGTGAATGTTTGAGGTGTATTGAAGGCATTTATTTCATTTTTAGAAAATTTAATTTTTCACATTTTTCCATGAAAAGTGCCAATACCCCCCCTTTGGGTTCTAGGTGAAAATCTCACTCGACACAAATCAAACAAAAATGTTTCCATGGTGTGTATTGTTGTTCATTTTCATCAAATAAACAAAATAAAACCCAGAATAAATACTGAAAGACAAGAAATGAGCATAAAAGATGCTTCAGCGCAAGTGTTAATGTTGCTAAAAGAGCCCAAATTTCTAAAAATATTGCGAAAAACAACAATTTTCAGTTTAAGAGTGAATGTTTGAGTTGTATAGAACGCATTTATTTCATTTTTAGAAAATTTAATTTTTCACATTTTTCCATGAAAAGAGCCAATACCCACCCCCTTTGGGTTCTAGGTGAAAATCTCACTCGACACAAATCAAACAAAAATGTTTCCATGGTGTGTATTGTTGTTCATTTTCATCAAATAAACAAAATAAAACCCAGAATAAATACTGAAAGACAAGAAATGAGAATAAAAGATGCTTCAGCGCAATTGTTTATGTTACTAAAAGAGCCAAAATTTCAAAAAATATTGCTAAAAACAACAATTTTCAGTTTTAGAGTGAATGTTTGCGGTGTATAGAAGGCATTCATTTCATTTTTAGAAAATGTAATTTTTCACATTTTTCCATGAAAAGTTTCAATACCCCCCCTTTGGGTTCTAGGTGAAAATCTCACTCCACTCAAATCAAACAAAAATGTTTCCATGGTGCGTTTTGTTGTTCATTTTCATTAAATAAACAAAATTAAACCCATAATAAATCCTGAAAGGCAAGAAATGAGCATAAAAGATGCTTCAGCGGGGTTGTTGATGTTACTAAAAGAACCCAAATTTCTAAAAATATTGCGAAAAACCACAATTTTCAGTTTAAGAGTGAATGTTTGAGGTGTATAGAAGGCATTTATTTCATTTTTAGAAAATGTAATTTTTCATATTTTTCCATGAAAAGTTCCAATACCCTCCCTTTGGGTTCTAGGTGAAAATCTCACTCGACACAAATCAAACAAAAATGTTTCCATGGTGCGTATTGTTGTTCATTTTCATCAAATAAACAAAATTACACCCATAATAAATCCTGAAAGGCAAGAAATGAGCATAAAAGCTGCTTCAGCGGGGTTGTTAATTTTACTATAAGAGCCCAAATTTCTAAAAATATTGCGAAAAGCCACAATCTTCTGTTTAAGAGTGAATGTTTGAGGTGTATAGAAGGCATTTATTTCAATTTTAGAAAATTTAATTTTTCACATTTTTCCATTAAAAGTGCCAATACCCCCCCCTTTGGGTTCTAGGTGAAAATCTCACTCAATACAAATCAAACAAAAATGTTTCCATGGCGTGTATTGTTGTTCATTTTCATCAAATAAACAAAAAAAAACCCAGAATAAATCCTGAAAGGCAAGAAATGAGCATAAAAGATGCTTCAGCGGGGTTGTTAATGTTACTAAAAGAGCCCAAATTTCTAAAAATATTGCGAAAAACAACAATTTTCAAATTTAGAGTGAATGTTTGAGGTGTATAGAACGCATTTATTACATTTTTAGAAAATTTTATTTTTCACATTTTTCCATGAAAAGAGCCAATACCCACCCCCTTTGGGTTCTAGGTGAAAATCTCACTCGACACAAATCAAACAAAAATGTTTCCATGGCGTGTATTGTTGTTCATTTTCATCAAATAAACAAAATATAACTCAGAATAAATCTTGAAATACAAGAAATGAGCATTAAAGAAGCTTCAGCGGAAGTGTTATTGTTACTAAAAGAGCCCAAATTTCTAAAAATATTGCGAAAAACAACAATTTTCAGTTTTAGAGTGAATGTTTGAGGTGTATAGAAGGCAATAATTTCATTTTTAGAAAATTTAATTTTTCACATTTTTCCATGAAAAGAGCCAATACCCACCCCCTTTGGGTTCTAGGTGAAAATCTCACTCGACTCAAATCAAACAAAAATGTTTCCATGGTGCGTATTGTTGTTCATTTTCGTTAAATAAACAAAATTACACCCATAATAAATCCTGAAAGGCAAGAAATGAGCATAAAAGCTGCTTAAGCGGGGTTGTTTATTTTACTATAAGAGCCCAAATTTCTAAAAATATTGCGAAAAACAACAATTTTCAGATTTTGAGTGAATGTTTGAGGTGTATAGAAGGCATTTATTTCATTTTTAGAAAATATAATTTTTCACATTTTTCCATGAAAAGTGCCAATACCCCCCCTTTGGGTTCTAGGTGAAAATCTCACTCAATACAAATCAAACAAAAATGTTTCCATGGTGTGTATTGTTGTTCATTTTCATCAAATAAACAAAATAAAACCCAGAATAAATCCTGAAAGTTAAGAAATGAGCATAAAAGATGCTTCAGCGGGGTTGTTAATGTTACTAAAAGAGCCCAAATTTCTAAAAATATTGCGAAAAACAACAATTTTCAGATTTAGAGTGAATGTTTGAGGTGTATAGAAGGCATTTATTTCATTTTTAGAAAATTTAATTTTTCACATTTTTCCATG
Source organism: Hetaerina americana (assembly GCF_022747635.1). Classification (NCBI taxonomy): domain Eukaryota; kingdom Metazoa; phylum Arthropoda; class Insecta; order Odonata; family Calopterygidae; genus Hetaerina; species Hetaerina americana. Next base: position 113,752 of record NW_027287055.1, read on the forward strand.
AAAAGAGCCAATACCCACCCCCTTTGGGTTCTAGGTGAAAATCTCACTCGACACAAATCAAACAAAAATGTTTCCATGGCGTGTATTGTTGTTCATTTTCATCAAATAAACAAAATATAACCCAGAATAAATCCTGAAATACAAGAAATGAGCATAAAAGAAGCTTCAGCGGAAGTGTTATTGTTACTAAAAGAGCCCAAATTTCTAAAAATATTGCGAAAAACCACAATTTTCAGTTTTAGAGTGATTGTTTGAGGTGTATAGAAGGCATTAATTTCATTTTTAGAAAATTTAATTTTTCACATTTTTCCATGAAAAGTGCCAATGCCCCCCCTTTGGGTTCTAGGTGAAAATCTGCTTCGTCACAAATCAAACAAAAATGTTTCAATGGTGTGTATTGTTGTTCATTTTCATCAAATAAACAAAATAAAACCCAGAATAAATCCTGAAAGGCAAGAAATGAGCATAAAAGATGCTTCAGCGCAAGTGTTAATGTTACTAAAAGAGCCCAAATTTCTAAAAATATTGCGAAAAATAACAGTTTTCAGATTTAGAGTGAATGTTTGAGGTGTATAGAAGGCATTTATTTCATTTTTAGAAAATGTTTTTTTTACATTATTCCATGAAAAGTGCCAATACCCCACCCTTTGGGTTCTAGGTGAAAATCTCACTCGACACAAAAAAAAACAAAAATGTTTCCATGGTGTGTATTGTTGTTCATTTTCATTAAATAAATAAAATAAAACCCAGAATAAATACTGAAAGACAAGAAAAGAGCATAAAAGATGCTTCAGCGCAAGTGTTAATGTTGCTAAAAGAGCCCAAATTTCTAAATATATTGCGAAAAACAACAATTTTCAGTTTAAGAGTGAATGTTTGAGGTGTATTGAAGGCATTTATTTCATTTTTAGAAAATTTAATTTTTCACATTTTTCCATGAAAAGTGCCAATACCCCCCCTTTGGGTTCTAGGTGAAAATCTCACTCGACACAAATCAAACAAAAATGTTTCCATGGTGTGTATTGTTGTTCATTTTCATCAAATAAACAAAATAAAACCCAGAATAAATACTGAAAGACAAGAAATGAGAATAAAAGATGCTTCAGCGCAATTGTTTATGTTACTAAAAGAGCCAAAATTTCAAAAAATATTGCTAAAAACAACAATTTGCAGTTTTAGAGTGAATGTTTGAGGTGTATAGAATTTATTTAGAGGCAATTATTTCATTTTTAGAAAATGTAATTTTTCACATTTTTCCATGAAAAGTTCCAATACCCCCCCTTTGGGTTCTAGGTGAAAATCTCACTCGAAACAAATCAAACAAAAATGTTTCCATGGTGCGTATTGTTGTTCATTTTCATTAAATAAACAAAATTAAACACATAATAAATCCTGAAAGGCAAGAAATGAGCATAAAAGATGCTTCAGCGGGGTTGTTGATGTTACTAAAAGAACCCAAATTTCTAAAAATATTGCGAAAAACCACAATTTTCAGTTTAAGAGTGAATGTTTGAGGTGTATAGAAGGCATTTATTTCATTTTTAGAAAATGTAATTTTTCATATTTTTCCATGAAAAGTTCCAATACCCTCCCTTTGGGTTCTAGGTGAAAATCTCACTCGACACAAATCAAACAAAAATGTTTCCATGGTGCGTATTGTTGTTCATTTTCATCAAATAAACAAAATTACACCCATAATAAATCCTGAAAGGCAAGAAATGAGCATAAAAGCTGCTTCAGCGGGGTTGTTAATTTTACTATAAGAGCCCAAATTTCTAAAAATATTGCGAAAAGCCACAATCTTCTGTTTAAGAGTGAATGTTTGAGGTGTATAGAAGGCATTTATTTCAATTTTAGAAAATTTAATTTTTCACATTTTTCCATTAAAAGTGCCAATACCCCCCCCTTTGGGTTCTAGGTGAAAATCTCACTCAATACAAATCAAACAAAAATGTTTCCATGGCGTGTATTGTTGTTCATTTTCATCAAATAAACAAAATATAACCCATGATAAATCCTGAAAGACAAGAAATGAGCATAAAAGATGCTTCAGCGCAAGTGTTAATGTTGCTAAAAGAATCAAAATTTCTAAAAATATTGCGAAAAACAACAATTTTCAGTTTAAGAGTGAATGTTTGAGGTGTATAGAAGGCATTTATTTCATTTTAGAAAAATTAATTTTTCACATTTTTCCATGAAAAGGGCCAATACCCCCCCTTTGGGTTCTAGGTGAAAATCTCACTCGACTCAAAACAAACAAAAATGTTTCCATGGAGTGTACTTTTGCTCATTTTCATCAAATAAACAAAATAAAACCCAGAATAAATCCTGAAAGACAAGAAATGAGCATAAAAGATGCTTCAGCTCAAGTGTTTATGATACTAAAGGAGCCCAAATTTCTAAAAATATTGCGAAAAACAACAATTTTCAGATTTAGAGTGAATGTTTGAGGTGTATAGAAGGCAATTATTTCATTTTTAGAAAATATAATTTTTCACATTTTTCCATGAAAAGTGCCAATACCCCCCCCTTTGGGTTCTAGGTGAAAAAATCACTCGATACATAACAAACAAAAATGTTTCCATGGAGTGTATTGCTGATGATTTTCATCAAATAAACAAAATAAAACCAAGAATAAATCCTGAAGGATAAGAAATGAGCATAAAAGATGCTTCAGCTCCAGTGTTAAGGTTACTAAAAGAGCCCATTTTCTGAAAATATTACGAAAAACAACAATCTTCTGTTTTTGAGTGAATGTTTGAGGTGCATAGAAGGCATTTTTTTCATTTTTAGAAAATTTAATTTTTCACATTTTTCCATGAAAAGTGCCAATTCCCCCCCCTTTGGGTTCTAGGTGAAAATCTGCTTCGTCACAAATCAAACAAAAATGTTTCAATGGTGTGGATTGTTGTTCATTTTCATCAAATAAACAAAATAAAACCCAGAATAAATCCTGAAAGGCAAGAAATGAGCATAAAAGATGCTTCAGCGCAAGTGTTAATGTTACTAAAAGAGCCAAAATTTCTAAAAAAATTGCGAAAAAGAACAATTTTCAGATTTAGAGTGAATGTTTGAGGTGTATAGAAGGCATTTATTTCATTTTTAGAAAATTTATTTTTTCACATTTTTCCATTAAAAGAGCCAATACCAACCCCCTTTGGGTTCTAGGTGAAAATCTCACTCGACACAAATCAAACAAAAATGTTTCCATGGTGTGTATTGTTGTTTATTTTCATCAAATAAACAAAATAAAACCCAGAATAAATCCTGAAAGACAAGAAATGAGCATAAAAGATGCTTCAGCGCAAGTGTTAATGTTACTAAAAGAGCCAAAATTTCTAAAAATATTGCGAAAAACAACAATTTTCAGGTAAAGAGTGAATGTTTGAGGTGTATAGAAGGCATTTATTTCATTTTTCGAAAATGTAATATTTCATATTTTTCCATGAAAAGTGCCAATACCCCCCGACAATCTCACTCGACACAAATCAAACAATAATGTTTCCATGGCGTGTATTGTTGTTCATTTTCATCAAATAAACAAAATATAACCCAGAATAAATCCTGAAATACAAGAAATGAGCATAAAAGAAGCTTCAGCGGAAGTGTTATTGTTACTAAAAGAGCCCAAATTTCTAAAAATATTGCGAAAAACAACAATTTTCAGTTTAAGAGTGAATGTTTGAGGTGGATAGAAGGCATTTATTTCATTTTTAGAAAATTTATTTTGTCACATTTTTCCATGAAAAGTGCCCCCCCTTTGGGTTCTAGGTGAAAATCTCACTCGACACAAATCAAACAAAAATGTTTCCATGGTGCGTATTGTTGTTCATTTTCATTAAATAAACAAAATTAAACCCAAAATAAATCCTGAAAGGCAAGAAATGAGCATAAAAGATGCTTCAGCGGGGTTGTTAATTTTACTAAAAGAGCCCAAATTTCTAAAAATATTGCGAAAAACCACAATTTTCAGTTTAAGAGTGAATGTTTGAGGTGTATAGAAGGCATTTATTTCATTTTTGAAAATGTAATTTTTCACATTTTTCCATGAAAAATTCCAATACCCCCCCTTTGGGTTCTAGGTGAAAATCTCACTCGACACAAATCAAACAAAAATGTTTCCATGGTGCGTATTGTTGTTCATTTTTGTTAAATAAACAAAATTACACCCATAAAAAATCCTGAAAGGCAAGAAATGAGCATAAAAGCTGCTTCATCGGGGTTGTTAATTTTACTATAAGAGCCCAAATTTCTCAAAATATTGCGAAAAACCACAATCTTCTGTTTAAGAGTGAATGTTTGAGGTGTATAGAAGGCATTTATTTCAATTTTAGAAAATTTAATTTTTCTCATTTTTCCATTAAAATTGCCAATACCCCCCCCTTTGGGTTCTAGGTGAAAATCTCACTCAATAAAAATTAAACAAAAATGTTTCCATGGTGTGTATTGTTGTTCATTTTCATCAAATAAACAAAATAAAACCCAGAATAAATCCTGAAAGGCAAGAAATGAGCATAAAAGATGCTTCAGCGGGGTTGTTAATTTTACTATAAGAGCCCAAATTTCTAAAAATATTGCGAAAAACCACAATCTTCTGTTTAAGAGTGAATGTTTGAGGTGTATAGAAGGCATTTATTTCAATTTTAGAAAATTTAATTTTTCTCATTTTTCCATTAAAAGTGCCAATACCCCCCCCTTTGGGTTCTAGGTGAAAATTTCACTCAATAAAAATCAAACAAAAATGTTTCCATGGTGTTTATTGTTGTTCATTTTCATCAAATAAACAAAATAAAACCCAGAATAAATCCTGAAAGGCAAGAAATGAGCATAAAAGATGCTTCAGCGCAAGTGTTAATGTTACTAAAAGAGCCCAAATTTCTAAAAATATTGCGAAAAACAACAATTTTCAGATTTAGAGTGAATGTTTGAGGTGTATAGAAGGCATTTATTTCATTTTTAGAAAATTTAAATTTTCAAATTTTTCCATGAATACTGCCAATACCCACCCCCTTTGGGTTCTAGGTGAAAATCTCACTCGATACAAATCAAACAAAAATGTTTCCATGGCGCGTATTGTTGTTCATTTTCATCAAATAACAAAATAAAACCCAGAATAAAACTGAAAGACAAGAAATGAGCATAAAAGATGCTTCAGCGCAAGTGTTAATGTTGCTAAAAGAATCAAAATTTCTAAAAATATTGCGAAAAACAACAATTTTCAGTTTAAGAGTGAATGTTTGAGGTGTATAGAAGGCATTTATTTCATTTTAGAAAAATTAATTTTTCACATTTTTCCATGAAAAGGGCCAATACCCCCCCTTTGGGTTCTAGGTGAAAATCTCACTCGATACATATCAAACAAAAATGTTTCCATGGAGTGTATTGCTGATGATTTTCATCAAATAAACAAAATAAAACCAAGAATAAATCCTGAAAGATAAGAAATGAGCATAAAAGATGCTTCAGCTCCAGTTTTAAGGTTACTAAAAGAGCCCATTTTCTGAAAATATTACGAAAAACAACAATCTTCTGTTTTTGAGTGAATGTTTGAGGTGCATAGAAGGCATTTTTTTCATTTTTAGAAAATTTAATTTTTCACATTTTTCCATGAAAAGTGCCAATTCCCCCCCCCCTTTGGGTTCTCGGTGAAAATCTGCTTCGTCACAAATCAAACAAAAATGTTTCAATGGTGTGTATTGTTGTTCATTTTTATCAAATAAACAAAATAAAACCCAGAATAAATCCTGAAAGGCAAGAAATGAGCATAAAAGCTGCTTCAAAGGGGTAGTTAATTTTACTATAAGAGCCCAAATTTCTAAAAATATTGCGAAAAACCACAATCTTCTGTTTAAGAGTGAATGTTTGAGGTGTATAGAAGGCATTTATTTCAGTTTTAGAAAATTTAATTTTTCACATTTTTCCATTTAAAGTGCCAATACCCCCCTTTGGGTTCTAAGAGAAAATCTCACTCGACACATATCAAACAAAAATGTTTCAATGGTGTGTATTGTTGTTCATTTTCATCAAATAAACAAAATAAAACCCAGAATAAATCCTGAAAGGCAAGAAATGAGCATAAAAGATGCTTCAGCGCAAGTGTTAATGTTACTAAAAGAGCCCAAATTTCTAAAAATATTGCGAAAAACAACAATTTTCAGATTTAGAGTGAATGTTTGAGGTGTATAGAAGGCATTTATTTCATTTTTAGAAAATTTAAATTTTCAAATTTTTCCATGAATACTGCCAATACCCACCCCCTTTGGGTTCTAGGTGAAAATCTCACTCGATACAAATCAAACAAAAATGTTTCAATGGCGTGTATTGTTGTTCATTTTCATCAAATAAACAAAATATAACCCAGAATAAATCCTGAAATACAAGAAATGAGCATAAAAGAAGCTTCAGCGGAAGTGTTATTGTTACTAAAAGAGCCCAAATTTCTAAAAATATTGCGAAAAACAACAATTTTCAGTTTTAGAGTGAATGTTTGAGGTGTATAGAAGCATTTATTTCAATTTTAGAAAATTTAATTTTTCACATTTTTCCATTAAAAGTGCCAATACCCCCCTTTGGGTTCTAAGAGAAAATCTCACTCGACACATATCAAACAAAAATGTTTCCATGGTGTGTATTGTTGTTCATTTTCATCAAATAAACAAAATAAAACCCAGAATAAATCCTGAAAAACAAGAAATGAGCATAAAAGATGCTTCAGCGCAATTGTTTATGTTACTAAAAGAGCCAAAATTTCAAAAAATGTTGCTAAAAACAACAATTTTCAGTTTTAGAGTGAATGTTTGAGGTGTATAGAATTTATTTAGAGGCATTTATTTCATTTTTAGAAAATGTAATTTTTCACATTTTTCCATGAAAAGTTCCAATACCCCCCCTTTGGGTTCTAGGTGAAAATCTCACTCGAAACAAATCAAACAAAAATGTTTCCATGGTGCGTATTGTTGTTCATTTTCATTAAATAAACAAAATTAAACACATAATAAATCCTGAAAGGCAAGAAATGAGCATAAAAGATGCTTCAGCGGGGTTGTTAATGTTACTAAAAGAGCCCAAATTTCTAAAAATATTGCGAAAAACCACAATTTTCAGTTTAAGAGTGAATGTTTGAGGTGTATAGAAGGCATTTATTTCATTTTTGAAAATGTAATTTTTCATATTTTTCCAAGAAATTTCCAAAACCCCCCCTTTGGGTTTTAGGTGAAAATCTCACTCGACACAAATCAAACAAAAATGTTTCCATGGTGCGTATTGTTGTTCATTTTCGTTAAATAAACAAAATTAAACCTATAATAAATCCTGAAAGGCAAGAAATGAGCATAAAAGCTGCTTCAGCTGGGTTGTTAATTTCACTATAAGCGCCCAAATTTCTAAAAATATTGCGAAAAACCACATATTTCTGTTTAAGAGTGAATGTTTGAGGTGTATAGAAGGCATTTATTTCAATTTTAGAAAATTTAATTTTTCACATTTTTCCATTAAAAGTCCCAATACTCCCCTTTGGGTTCTAAGAGAAAATCTCACTCGACACATATCAAACAAAAATATTTCCATGGTGTGTATTGTTGTTCATTTTCATCAAATAAAAAAAATAAAACCCAGAATAAATCCTGAAAGGCAAGAAATGTGCATAAAAGATGCTTCAGCGCAAGTGTTTATGTAACTAAAAGAGCCCAAATTTCTAAAAACATTGTGAAAAACAACAATTTTCAGATTTAGAGTGAATGTTTGAGGTGTATAGAAGGCATTTATTTTTTATTTTTAGAAAATTTATTTTTCACAATTTTCCATGAAAAGTGCGTATACCCCCCCTTTGGGTTCTAGGTGAAAATCTCACTCGACTCAAATCAAACAAAAATATTTCCATGGTGTGTATTGTTGTTCATTTTCATCAAATCAACAAAATAAAACCAAGAATAAATACTGAAAGACAAGAAATGAGCATAAAAGATGCTTCAGCGCAATTGTTTATGTTACTAAAAGAGCCAAAATTTCAAAAAATATTGCTAAAAACAACAATTTTCAGTTTTAGAGTGAATGTTTGAGGTGTATAGAAGGCATTTATTTCATTTTTAGAAAATGTAATTTTTCACATTTTTCCATGAAAGTTCCAATACCTCCCGTTTGGGTTCTAGGTGAAAATCTCACTCGACACAAATCAAACAAAAACGTTTCCATGGTGCGTATTGTTGTTCATTTTCATTAAATAAACAAAATTAAACCCATAATTAATCCTGAAAGGCAAGAAATGAGCATAAAAGATGCTTCAGCGGGGTTGTTAATGTTACTAAAAGAGCCCAAAATTCTAAAAATATTGCGAAAACCACAATTTTCCGTTTAAGAGTGAATGTTTGAGGTGTATAGAAGGCATTTATTTCATTTTTAGAAAATGTAATTTTTCATATTTTTCCATGAAAAGTTCCAATACCCCCCTTTGGGTTCTAAGAGAAAATCTCACTCGACACATATCAAACAAAAATGTTTCAATGGTGTGTATTGTTGTTCATTTTCATCAAATAAACAAAATAAAACCCAGAATAAATCCTGGAAGGCAAGAAATGAGCATAAAAGATGCTTCAGCGCAAGTGTTAATGTTACAAAAAGAGCCCAAATTTCTAAAAATATTGCGAAAAACAACAATTTTCAGATTAAGAGTGAATGTTTGAGGTGTATAGAAGGCATTTATTTCATTTTTAGAAAATTTAATTTTTCACATTTTTCCATGAAAAGTGCCAATACCCCCCCTTTGGGTTCTAGGTGAAAATCTCACTCGACTCCAATCAAACAAAAATGTTCCCATGGTGTGTATTGTTGTTCATTTTCATCAAATAAACAAAATAAAACCCAGAATAAATCCTGAAAGACAAGAAATGAGCATAAAGATGCTTCAGCGCAATTGTTTATGTTACTAAAAGAGCATAAATTTCAAAAAATATTGCAAAAAACAACAATTTTCAGTTTTAGTGTGAATGTTTGAGGTGTATAGAAGGCATTTATTTCATTTTTAGAAAATGTAATTTTTCACATTTTTCCATGTAAAGTTACAATACCCCCCCCTTTGGGTTGTAGGTGAAAATCTCACTCGACACAAATCAAAAAAAAATGTTTCCATGGTGTGTATTGTTGTTCATTTTCATTAAATAAACAAAATAAAACCCAGAATTAATCCTGAAAGACAAGAAATGAGCATAAAAGATGCTTCAGCGCAAGTGTTAATGTTACTAAAAGAGCCCAAATTTCTCAAAAATATTGCGAAAAACAACAATTTTCAGATTTAGAGTGAATGTTTGTGGTGTATAGAAGGCATTTATTTCATTTTTAGAAAATTTATTTTTTCACATTTTTCCATGAAAAGTGCCAATACCCCCCCTTTGGGTTCTAGGTGAAAATCTCACTCGACTCAAATCAAACAAAAATGTTTCCATGGTGCGTATTGTTGTTCATTTTCATCAAATAAACAAAATAAAACCAAGAATAAATACTGAAAGGCAAGAAATGAGCATAAAAGATGCTTCAGCGCAATTGTTTATGTTACTAAAAGAGCCAAAATTTCTAAAAATATTGCGAAAAACCACAATCTTCTGTTAAAGAGTGAATGTTTGAGGTGTATAGAAGGCATTTATTTCAATTTTAGAAAATTTAATTTTTCACATTTTTTAATGAAAAGTTACAATACCCCCCCCTTTGGGTTCTAGGTGAAAATCTCACTCGACACAAATCAAAAAAAAATGTTTCCATGGTGTGTATTGTTGTTCATTTTCATTAAATAAACAAAATAAAACCCAGAATTAATCCTGAAAGACAAGAAATGAGCATAAAAGATGCTTCAGCGCAAGTGTTAATGTTACTTAAAGAGCCCAAATTTCTAAAAATATTGCGAAAAACAACAATTTTCAGATTTAGAGTGAATGTTTGAGGTGTATAGAAGGCATTTATTTCAATTTTAGAAAATTTAATTTTTCACATTTTTCCATGAAAAGTTACAATACCCCCCCTTTGGGTTCTAGGTGAAAATCTCACTCGACACAAATCAAACAAAAATGTTTCCATGGTGCGTATTGTTGTTCATTTTCATTAAATAAACAAAATTAAACCCATAATAAATCCTGAAAGGCAAGAAATGAGCATAAAAGCTGCTTCAGCGGGGTTGTTATTTTACTATAAGCGCCCAAATTTCTAAAAATATTGCGAAAAACCACAATCTTCTGTTTAAGAGTGAATGTTTGAGGTGTATAGAAGGCATTTATTTCAATTTTAGAAAATTTAATTTTTCACATTTTTCCATTAAAAGTCCCAATACCCCACTTTGGGTTCTAAGAGAAAATCTCACTCGACACATATCAAACAAAAATGTTTCCATGGTGTGTATTGTTGTTCATTTTCATCAAATAAAAAAAATAAAACCCAGAATAAATCCTGAAAGGCAAAAAATGTGCATAAAAGATGCTTCAGCGCAAGTGTTAATGTAACTAAAAGAGCCCAAATTTCTAAAAACATTGCGAAAAACAACAATTTTCAGATTTAGAGTGAATGTTTGAGGTGTATAGAAGGCATTTATTTCATTTTTAGAAAATTTATTTTTCACAATTTTCCATGAAAAGTGCCAATACCCCCCTTTGGGTTTTAGGTGAAAATCTCACTCGACTCAAATCAAACAAAAATATTTCCATTGTGTGTATTGTTGTTCATTTTCATCAAATCAACAAAATAAAACCAAGAATTAATACTGAAAGACAAGAAATGAGCATAAAAGATGCTTCAGCGCAATTGTTTATGTTACTAAAAGAGCCAAAATTTCAAAAAATATTGCAAAAACAACAATTTTCAGTTTTAGAGTGAATGTTTGAGGTGTATAGAAGGCATTTATTTCATTTTTAGAAAATGTAATTTTTCATATTTTTCCATGAAAATTTCCAATACCCCCTTTGGGTTCTAAGAGAAAATCTCACTCGACACAAATCAAACAAAAATGTTTCAATGGTGTGTATTGTTGTTCATTTTCATCAAATAAACAAAATAAAACCCAGAATAAATCCTAGAAGGCAAGAAATGAGCATAAAAGATGCTTCAGCACAAGTGTTATTGTTACAAAAAGAGCCCAAATTTCTAAAAATATTGCGAAAAACAAAAATTTTCAGATTTAGAGTGAATGTTTGAGGTGTATAGAAGGCATTTATTTCATTTTTAGAAAATTTAATTTTTCACATTTTTCCATGAAAAGTGCCAATACCCCCCCCTTTGGGTTCTAGGTGAAAATCTCACTCGACTCAAATCAAACAAAAATGTTTCCATGGTGTGTATTGTTGTTCATTTTCATCAAATAAACAAAATAAAACCCAGAATAAATACTGAAAGACCAGAAATGAGCATAAAGATGCTTCAGCGCAATTGTTTATGTTACTAAAAGAGCATAAATTTCAAAAAATATTGCTAAAAACAACAATTTTCAGTTTTAGTGTGAATGTTTGAGGTGTATAGAAGGCATTTATTTCATTTTTAGAAAATGTAATTTTTCACATTTTTCCATGTAAAGTTACAATAACCCCCCCTTTGGGTTGTAGGTGAAAATCTCACTCGACACAAATCAAAAAAAAATGTTTCCATGGTGTGTATTGTTGTTCATTTTCATTAAATAAACAAAATAAAACCCTTAATTAATCCTGAAAGACAAGAAATGAGCATAAAAGATGCTTCAGCGCAAGTGTTAATGTTACTAAAAGAGCCCAAATTTCTAAAAATATTGCGAAAAACAACAATTTTCAGATTTAGAGTGAATGTTTGTGGTGTATAGAAGGCATTTATTTCATTTTTAGAAAATTTATTTTTTCACATTTTTCCATGAAAAGTGCCAATACCCCCCCTTTGGGTTCTAGGTGAAAATCTCACTCGACTCAAATCAAACAAAAATGTTTCCATGGTGCGTATTGTTGTTCATTTTCATCAAATAAAATAAATAAAACCAAGAATAAATACTGAAAGACAAGAAATGAGCATAAAAGATGCTTCAGCGCAATTGTTTATGTTACTAAAAGAGCCAAAATTTCTAAAAATATTGCGAAAAACAACAATTTTCAGATTAAGAGTGAATGTTTGAGGTGTATAGAAGGCATTTATTTCAATTTTAGAAAATTTAATTTTTCATATTTTTCCATGAAAAGTTACAATACCCCCCCTTTGGGTTCTAGGTGAAAATCTCACTCGACACAAATCAAACAGAAATGTTTCCATGGTGCGTATTGTTGTTCATTTTCGTTAAATAAACAAAATTAAACCCATAATAAATCCTGAAAGGCAAGAAATGAGCATAAAAGCTGCTTCAGCGGGGTTGTTAATTTTACTATAAGCGCCCAAATTTCTAAAAATATTGCGAAAAACCACAATCTTCTGTTTAAGAGTGAATGTTTGAGGTGTATAGAAGGCATTTATTTCAATTTTAGAAAATTTAATTTTTCACATTTTTCCATTAAAAGTCCCAATACCCCCCTTTGGGTTCTAAGAGAAAATCTCACTCGACACATATCAAACAAAAATGTTTCCATGGTGTGTATTGTTGTTCATTTTCATCAAATAAAAAAAATAAAACCCAGAATAAATCCTGAAAGGCAAGAAATGTGCATAAAAGATGCTTCAGCGCAAGTGTTAATGTAACTAAAAGAGCCCAAATTTCTAAAAACATTGCGAAAAACAACAATTTTCAGATTTAGAGTGAATGTTTGAGGTGTATAGAAGGCATTTATTTCATTTTTAGAAAATTTTTTTTTCACAATTTTCCATGAAAAGTGCCAATACCCCCCTTTGGGTTTTAGGTGAAAATCTCACTCGACTCAAATCAAACAAAAATATTTACATGGTGTGTATTGTTGTTCATTTTCATCAAATCAACAAAATAAAACCAAGAATTAATACTGAAAGACAAGAAATGAGCATAAAAGATGCTTCAGCGCAATTGTTTATGTTACTAAAAGAGCCAAAATTTCAAAAAATATTGCAAAAACAACAATTTTTAGTTTTAGAGTGAATGTTTGAGGTGTATAGAAGGCATTTATTTCATTTTTAGAAAATGTAATTTTTCACATTTTTCCATGAAAAGTTCCAATACCTCCCGTTTGGGTTCTAGGTGAAAATCTCACTCGACACAAATCAAACAAAAACGTTTCCATGGTGCGTATTGTTGTTCATTTTCATTAAATAAACAAAATTAAACCCATAATAAATCCTGAAAGGCAAGAAATGAGCATAAAAGATGCTTCAGCGGGGTTGTTAATGTTACTAAAAGAGCCCAAAATTCTAAAAATATTACGAAAACCACATTTTTCCTTTTAAGAGTGAATGTTTGAGGTGTATAGAAGGCATTTATTTCATTTTTAGAAAATGTAATTTTTCATATTTTTCCATGAAAATTTCCAATACCCCCCTTTGGGTTCTAAGAGAAAATCTCACTCGACACAAATCAAACAAAAATGTTTCAATGGTGTGTATTGTTGTTCATTTTCATCAAATAAACAAAATAAAACCCAGAATAAATCCTGGAAGGCAAGAAATGAGCATAAAAGATGCTTCAGCGCAAGTGTTATTGTTACAAAAAGAGCCCAAATTTCTAAAAATATTGCGAAAAACAAAAATTTTCAGATTTAGAGAGAATGTTTGAGGTGTATAGAAGGCATTTATTTCATTTTTAGAAAATTTAATTTTTCACATTTTTCCATGAAAAGTGCCAATACCCCCCCTTTGGGTTCTAGGTGAAAATCTCACTCGACTCAAATCAAACAAAAATGTTTCCATGGTGTGTATTGTTGTTCATTTTCATCAAATAAACAAAATAAAACCCAGAATAAATACTGAAAGACAAGAAATGAGCATAAAGATGCTTCAGCGCAATTGTTTATGTTACTAAAAGAGCATAAATTTCAAAAAATATTGCTAAAAACAACAATTTTCAGTTTTAGAGTGAATGTTTGAGGTGTATAAAAGGCATTTATTTCATTTTTAGAAAATGTAATTTTTCACATTTTTCCTTGAAAAGTTCCAATACCCCCCCTTTGGGTTCTAGGTGAAAATCTCACTCGACACAAATCAAACAAAAATGTTTCCATGGTGCGTATTGTTTTTCATTTTCATTAAATAAACAAAATTAAACCCATAATAAATCCTGAAAGGCAAGAAATGAGCATAAAAGATGCTTCAGCGGGGTTGTTAATGTTACTAAAAGAGCCCAAATTTCTAAAAATATTGCGAAAAACCACAATTTTCAGTTTAAGAGTGAATGTTTGAGGTGTATAGAAGGCATTTATTTCATTTTTAGAAAATGTAATTTTTCATATTTTTCCATGAAAAATTCCAATACCCCCCCTTTGGGTTCTAGGTGAAAATCTCACTCGACACAAATCAAACAAAAATGTTTCCATGGTGCGTATTGTTGTTCATTTTCGTTAAATAAACAAAATTAAACCCATAATAAATCCTGAAAGGCAAGAAATGAGCATAAAAGCTGCTTCAGCGGGGTTGTTAATTTTACTATAAGAGCCCAAATTTCTAAAAATATTGCGAAAAACAACTTTTTTCAGATTTATAGTGAATGTTTGAGGTGTATAGAAGGCATTTATTTCATTTTTAGAAAATGTAATTTTTCACATTTTTCCATGAAAAGTTCCTATACCCCCCCTTTGGGTTCTAAGAGAAAATCTCACTCGAAACATTTCAAACAAAAATGTTTCCATGGTCTGTATTGTTAATTATTTTCATCAAATAAAAAAAATAAAACCCAGAATAAATCCTGAAAGACAAGAAATGAGCATAAAAGATGCTTCAGCGCAATTGTTTATGTTACTAAAAGAGCCCAAATTTCTAAAAATATTGCGAAAAACCACAATCTTCTGTTTAAGAGGGAATGTTTGAGGTGTATAGAAGGCATTTATTTCATTTTTAGAAAATTTAATTTTTCACATTTTTCCATGAAAAGTGCCAATACCCCCCCTTTGGGTTCTAGGTGAAAATCTCACTCGACACAAATCAAAAAAAAATGTTTCGATGGTGTGTATTGTTGTTCATTTTCATTAAATAAACAAAATAAAACCCAGAATTAATCCTGAAAGTCAAGAAATGAGCATAAAAGATGCTTCAACGCAAGTGTTAATGTTACTAAAAGAGCCCAAATTTCTAAAAATATTGCGAAAAACAACAATTTTCAGATTTAGAGTGAATGTTTGAGGTGTATAGAAGGCATTTATTTCAATTTTAGAAAATTTAATTTTTCACATTTTTCCATGAAAAGTTACAATACCCCCCCCTTTGGGTTTTTAGGTGAAAATCTCACTCGACACAAATCAAACAAAAATGTTTCCATGTGCGTATTGTTGTTCATTTTCATTAATTAAACAAAATTAAACCCATAATAAATCCTGAAAGGCAAGAAATGAGCATAAAAGATGCTTCAGCGGGGTTGTTAATGTTACTAAAAGAGCCCAAATTTCTAAAAATATTGCGAAAAACCACAATTTTCAGTTTAAGAGTGAATGTTTGAGGTGTATAGAAGGCATTTATTTCATTTTTAGAAAATGTTATTTTTCATATTTTTCCATGAAAAGTTCCAATACCCCCCCTTTGGGTTCTAGGTGAAAATCTCACTCGACACAAATCAAACAAAAATGTTTCCATGCTGTGTATTGTTTTTCATTTTCATAAAATAAACAAAATAAAACCCAGAATAAATCCTGAAATGCAAGAAATGAGCATAAAAGCTGCTTCAGCGGGGTTGTTAATTTTACTATAAGAGCCCAAATTTCTAAAAATATTGCGAAAAACCACAATCTTCTGTTTAAGAGTGAATGTTTGAGGTGTATAGAAGACATTTATTTCAATTTTAGAAAATTTAATTTTTCACATTTTTCCATTAAAAGTGCCAATACCCCCCTTTGGGTTCTAAGAGAAAATCTCACTCGACACATATCAAACAAAAATGTTTCCATGGTGTGTATTGTTGTTCATTTTCATCAAATAAACAAAATAAAACCCAGAATAAATCCTGAAAGACAAGAAATGAGCATAAAAGATGCTTCAGCGCAAGTGTTAATGTTACTAAAAGAGCCCAAATTTCTAAAAATATTGCGAAAAACAACAATTTTCAGATTTAGAGTGAATGTTTGAGGTGTATAGAAGGCATTTATTTCATTTTTAGAAAATTTATTTTTTCACATTTTTCCATGAAAAGTGCCAATACCCCCCCTTTGCGTTCTAGGTGAAAATCTCACTCGACTCAAATCAAACAAAAATGTTTCCATGGTGTGTATTGTTGTTCATTTTCATCAAATAAACAAAATAAAACCCAGAATAAATACTGAAAGACAAGAAATGAGCATAAAGATGCTTCAGCGCAATTGTTTATGTTACTAAAAGAGCCAAAATTTCAAAAATATTGCTAAAAACAACAATTTGCAGTTTTAGAGTGAATGTTTGAGGTGTATAGAATTTATTTAGAGGCAATTATTTCATTTTTAGAAAATGTAATTTTTCACATTTTTCCATGAAAAGTTCCAATACCCCCCCTTTGGGTTCTAGGTGAAAATCTCACTCGAAACAAATCAAACAAAAATGTTTCCATGGTGCGTATTGTTGTTCATTTTCATTAAATAAACAAAATTAAACACATAATAAATCCTGAAAGGCAAGAAATGAGCATAAAAGATGCTTCAGCGGGGTTGTTAATGTTACTAAAAGAGCCCAAATTTCTAAAAATATTGCGAAAAACCACAATTTTCAGTTTAAGAGTAAATGTTTTAGGTGTATAGAAGGCATTTATTTCATTTTTGAAAATGTAATTTTTCATATTTTTCCATGAAATTTCCAATACCCCCCCTTTGGGTTCTAGGTGAAAATCTCACTCGACACAAATCAAACAAAAATGTTTCCATGGTGCGTATTGTTGTTCATTTTCGTTAAATAAACAAAATTAAACCCATAATAAATCCTGAAAGGCAAGAAATGAGCATAAAAGCTGCTTCAGCGGGGTTGTTAATTTCACTATAAGCGCCCAAATTTCTAAAAATATTGCGAAAAACCACATATTTCTGTTTAAGAGTGAATGTTTGAGTTTTATAGAAGGCATTTATTTCATTTTTAGAAAATGTAATTTTTCATTTTTTTCCATGAAAAGTTGCAATACCCCCCCTTTGGGTTCTAGGTGAAAATCTCACTCGACACAAATCAAACAAAAATGTTTTCATGCTGTGTATTGTTTTTCATTTTCATAAAATAAACAAAATAAAACCCAGAATAAATCCTGAAATGCAAGAAATGAGCATAAAAGATGCTTCAGCGGAAGTGTTAATGTTATTAAAAGAGCCCAAATTTCTAAAAATATTGCGAAAAACCACAATCTTCTGTTTAAGAGTGAATGTTTGAGGTGTATATAAGGCATTTATTTCATTTTTAGAAAATTTAATTTTTCACATTTTTCCATGAAAAGTGCCAATACCCCCCCCTTTGGGTTCTAGGTGAAAATCTCACTCGACACAAATAAAAAAAAATGTTTCCATGGTGTGTATTGTTGTTCATTTTCATTAAATAAACAAAATAAAACCCAGAATTAATCCTGAAAGACAAGAAATGAGCATAAAAGATGCTTCAGCGCAAGTGTTAATGTTACTAAAAGAGCCCAAATTTCTAAAAATATTGCGAAAAACAACAATTTTCAGATTTAGAGTGAATGTTTGAGGTGTATAGAAGGCATTTATTTCAATTTTAGAAAATTTAATTTTTCACATTTTTCCATGAAAAGTTACAATACCCCCCCCTTCGGGTTCTAGGTGAAAATCTCACTCGACACAAATCAAACAAAAATGTTTCCATGGTGCGTATTGTTGTTCATTTTCATTAAATAAACAAAATTAAACCCATAATAAATCCTGAAAGGCAAGAAATGAGCATAAAAGATGCTTCAGCGGGGTTGTTAATGTTACTAAAAGAGCCCAAATTTCTAAAAATATTGCGAAAAACCACAATTTTCAGTTTAAGAGTGAATGTTTGAGGTGTATAGAAGGCATTTATTTCATTTTTAGAAAATGTAATTTTTCATATTTTTCCATGAAAAATTCCAATACCCCCCCTTTGGGTTCTAGGTGAAAATCTAACTCGACACAAATCAAACAAAAATGTTTCCATGGTGCGTATTGTTGTTCATTTTCGTTAAATAAACAAAATTACACCCATAATAAATCCTGAAAGGCAAGAAATGAGCATAAAAGCTGCTTCAGCGGGGTTGTTAATTTTACTATAAGAGCCAAAATTTCTAAAAATATTGCGAAAAACCACAATCTTCTGTTTAAGAGTGAATGTTTGAGGTGTATAGAAGGCATTTATTTCAATTTTAGAAAATTTAATTTTTCACATTTTTCCATTAAAAGTGCCAATACCCCCCTTTGGGTTCTAAGAGAAAATCTCACTCGACACATATCAAACAAAAATGTTTCCATGGTGTGTATTGTTGTTCATTTTCATCAAATAAACAAAATAAAACCCAGAATAAATCCTGAAAGACAAGAAATGAGCATAAAAGATGCTTCAGCGCAAGTGTTAATGTTACTAAAAGAGCCCAAATTTCTAAAAATATTGCGAAAAACAACAATTTTCAGATTTAGAGTGAATGTTTGAGGTGTATAGAAGGCATTTATTTCATTTTTTGAAAATTTATTTTTTCACCCTTTGCGTTCTAGGTGAAAATCTCACTCGACTCAAATCAAACAAAAAAGTTTCCATGGTGTGTATTGTTGTTCATTTTCATCAAATAAAAAAATAAAACCCAGAATAAATACTGAAAGACAAGAAATGAGCATAAAGATGCTTCAGCGCAATTGTTTATGTTACTAAAAGAGCCAAAATTTCAAAAAATATTGCTAAAAACAACAATTATCAGTTTTAGAGTGAATGTTTGAGGTGTATAGAAGGCATTTATTTCATTTTTAGAAAATGTAATTTTTCACATTTTTCCATGAAAAGTTCCAATACCCCCCCTTTGGGTTCTAGGTGAAAATCTCACTCGACACAAATCAAACAAAAATGTTTCCATGGTGCGTATTGTTGTTCATTTTCATTAAATAAACAAAATTAAACCCATAATCAATCCTGAAAGGCAAGAAATGAGCATAAAAGATGCTTCAGCGGGGTTGTTAATGTTACTAAAAGAGCCCAAATTTCTAAAAATATTGCGAAAAACCACAATTTTCAGTTTAAGAGTGAATGTTTGAGGTGTATAGAAGGCATTTATTTCATTTTTAGAAAATGTAATTTTTCATATTTTTCCATGAAAAGTTCCAATACCCCCCCTTTGGGTTCTAGGTGAAAATCTCACTCGACACAAATCAAACAAAAATGTTTCCATGGTGCGTATTGTTGTTCATTTTCGTTAAATAAACAAAATTAAACCTATAATAAATCCTGAAAGGCAAGAAATGAGCATAAAAGCTGCTTCAGCGGGGTTGTTAATTTTACTATAAGAGCCCAAATTTCTAAAAATATTGCGAAAAACAACAATTTTCAGATTTAGAGTGAATGTTTGAGGTGTATAGAAGGCATTTATTTCATTTTTAGAAAATGTAATTTTTCACATTTTTCCATGAAAAGTTCCAATACCCCCCCTTTGGGTTCTAAGAGAAAATCTCACTCGACAAATATCAAACAAAAATGTTTCCATGGTCTGTATTGTTGATCATTTTCATCAAATAAAAAAAATAAAACCCAGAATAAATCCTGAAAGACAAGAAATAAGCATAAAAGATGCTTCAGCGCAAGTGTTAATGTTACTAAAAGAGCCCAAATTTCTAAAAATATTGCGAAAAACAACAATTTTCAGATTTAGAGTGAATGTTTGAGGTGAATAGAAGGCATTTATTTCAATTTTAGAAAATTTAATTTTTCACATTTTTCCATGAAAAGTTACAATACCCCCCCCTTTGGGTTCTAGGTGAAAATCTCACTCGACACAAATCAAACAAAAATGTTTCCATGGTGCGTATTGTTGTTCATTTTCGTTAAATAAACAAAATTACACCCATAATAAATCATGAAAGGCAAGAAATGAGCATAAAAGCTGCTTCAGCGGGGTTGTTAATTTTACTATAAGAGCCCAAATTTCTAAAAATATTGCGAAAAACCACAATCTTCTGTTTAAGAGTGAATGTTTGAGGTGTATAGAAGGCATTTATTTCAATTTTAGAAAATTTAATTTTTCACATTTTTCCATAAAAAGTGCCAATACCCCCCTTTGGGTTCTAAGAAAAAATCTCACTCGACACATATCAAACAAAAATGTTTCCATGGTGTGTATTGTTGTTCATTTTCATCAAATAAATAAAATAAAACCCAGAATAAATCCTGAAAGACAAGAAATGAGCATAAAAGATGCTTCAGCGGGGTTGTTAATTTTACTATAAGAGCCCAAATTTCAAAAAATATTGCGAAAAACCACAATCTTCTGTTTAAGAGTGAATGTTTGAGGTGTATAGAAGGCATTTATTTCAATTTTAGAAAATTAAATTTTTCACATTTTTCCATTAAAAGTGCCAATACCCCCCTTTGGGTTCTAAGAGAAAATCTCACTCGACACATATCAAACAAAAATGTTTCCATGGTGTGTATTGTTGTTCATTTTCATCAAATAAACAAAATAAAACCCAGAATAAATCCTGAAAGGCAAGAAATGAGCATAAAAGATGCTTCAGCGTAAGTGTTAATGTTACTAAAAGAGCCCAAATTTCTAAAAATATAGCGAAAAACAACAATTTTCAGATTTAGAGTGAATGTTTGAGGTGTAAAGAAGGCATTTATTTCATTTTTAGAAAATTTATTTTTTCACATTTTTCCATGAAAAGTGCCAATACCCCCCCTTTGGGTTCCAGGTGAAAATCTCACTCGACACAAATCAAACAAAAATGTTTCCATGGTGCGTATTGTTTTTCATTTTCATTAAATAAACAAAATTAAACCCATAATAAATCCTGAAAGGCAAGAAATGAGCATAAAAGATGCTTCAGCGGGGTTGTTAATGTTACTAAAAGAGCCCAAATTTCTAAAAATATTGCGAAAAACCACAATTTTCAGTTTAAGAGTGAATGTTTGAGGTGTATAGAAGGCATTTATTTCATTTTTAGAAAATGTAATTTTTCATATTTTTCCATGAAAAATTCCAATACCCCCCCTTTGGGTTCTAGGTGAAAATCTCACTCGACAGAAATCAAACAAAAATGTTTCCATGGTGCGTATTGTTGTTCATTTTCGTTAAATAAACAAAATTAAACCCATAATAAATCCTGAAAGGCAAGAAATGAGCATAAAAGCTGCTTCAGCGGGGTTGTTAATTTTACTATAAGAGCCCAAATTTCTAAAAATATTGCGAAAAACAACAATTTTCAGATTTAGAGTGAATGTTTGAGGTGTATAGAAGGCATTTATTTCATTTTTAGAAAATGTAATTTTCCACATTTTTCCATGAAAAGTTCCTATACCCCCCCTTTGGGTTCTAAGAGAAAATCTCACTCGACACATATCAAACAAAAATGTTTCCATGGTCTGTATTGTTGATTATTTTCATCAAATAAAAAAAATAAAACCCAGAATAAATCCTGAAAGACAAGAAATGAGCATAAAAGATGCTTCAGCGCAATTGTTTATGTTACTAAAAGAGCCCAAATTTCTAAAAATATTGCGAAAAACCACAATCTTCTGTTTAAGAGTGAATGTTTGAGTGGTGTATAGAAGGCATTTATTTCATTTTTAGAAAATTTAATTTTTCACATTTTTCCATGAAAAGTGCGAATACCCCCCCCTTTGGGTTCTAGGTGAAAATCTCACTCGACACAAATCAAAAAAAAATGTTTCGATGGTGTGTATTGTTGTTCATTTTCATTAAATAAACAAAATAAAACCCAGAATTAATCCTGAAAGTCAAGAAATGAGCATAAAAGATGCTTCAGCGGGGTTGTTAATGTTACTAAAAGAGCCCACATTTCTAAAAATATTGCGAAAAACCACAATTTTCAGTTTAAGAGTGAATGTTTGAGGTGTATAGAAGGCATTTATTTCATTTTTAGAAAATGTTATTTTTCATATTTTTCCATGAAAAGTTCCAATACCCCCCCTTTGGGTTCTAGGTGAAAATCTCACTCGACACAAATTAAACAAAAATGTTTCCATGGTGCGTTTTGTTGTTCATTTTCGTTAAATAAACAAAATTACACCCATAATAAATCCTGAAAGGCAAGAAATGAGCATAAAAGCTGCTTCAGCGGGGTTGTTAATTTTACTATAAGAGCCCAAATTTCTATAAATATTGCGAAAAACCACAATCTTCTGTTTAAGAGTGAATGTTTGAGGTGTATAGAAGACATTTATTTCAATTTTAGAAAATTTAATTTTTCACATTTTTCCATTAAAAGTGCCAATACCCCCCTTTGGGTTCTAAGAGAAAATCTCACTCGACACATATCAAACAAAAATGTTTCCATGGTGTGTATTGTTGTTCATTTTCATCAAATAAACAAAATAAAACCCAGAATAAATCCTGAAAGACAAGAAATGAGCATAAAAGATGCTTCAGCGCAAGTGTTAATGTTACTAAAAGAGCCCAAATTTCTAAAAATATTGCGAAAAACAACAATTTTCAGATTTAGAGTGAATGTTTGAGGTGTATAGAAGGCATTTATTTCATTTTTAGAAAATTTATTTTTTCACATTTTTCCATGAAAAGTGCCAATACCCCCCCCTTTGGGTTCTAGGTGAAAATCTCACTCGACACAAATAAAAAAAAAATGTTTCCATGGTGTGTATTGTTGTTCATTTTCATTAAATCAACAAAATAAAACCCAGAATTAATCCTGAAAGACAAGAAATGAGCATAAAAGATGCTTCAGCGCGAATGTTAATGTTACTAAAAGAGCCCAAATTTCTAAAAATATTGGGAAAAACAACAATTTTCAGATTTAGAGTGAATGTTTGAGGTGTATAGAAGGCATTTATTTCAATTTTAGAAAATTTAATTTTTCACATTTTTCCATGAAAAGTTACAATACCCCCCCCTTCGGGTTCTAGGTGAAAATCTCACTCGACACAAATCAAACAAAAATGTTTCCATGGTGCGTATTGTTGTTCATTTTCATTAAATAAACAAAATTAAACCCATAATAAATCCTGAAAGGCAAGAAATGAGCATAAAAGATGCTTCAGCGGGGTTGTTAATGTTACTAAAAGAGCCCAAATTTCTAAAAATATTGCGAAAAACCACAATTTTCAGTTTAAGAGTGAATGATTGAGGTGTATAGAAGGCATTTATTTCATTTTTAGAAAATGTTATTTTTCATATTTTTCCATGAAAAGTTCCAATACCCCCCCTTTGGGTTCTAGGTGAAAATCTCACTCGACACAAATCAAACAAAAATGTTTCCATGGTGCGTATTGTTGTTCATTTTCGTTAAATAAACAAAATTACACCCATAATAAATCCTGAAAGGCAAGAAATGAGCATAAAAGCTGCTTCAGCGGGGTTGTTAATTTTACTATAAGAGCCAAAATTTCTAAAAATATTGCGAAAAAACCACAATCTTCTGTTTAAGAGTGAATGTTTGAGGTGTATAGAAGGCATTTATTTCAATTTTAGAAAATTTAATTTTTCCACATTTTTCCATTAAAAGTGCCAATACCCCCCTTTGGGTTCTAAGAGAAAATCTCACTCGACACATATCAAACAAAAATGTTTCCATGGTGTGTATTGTTGTTCATTTTCATCAAATAAACAAAATAAAACCCAGAATAAATCCTGAAAGACAAGAAATGAGCATAATAGATGCTTCAGCGCAAGTGTTAATGTTACTAAAAGAGCCCAAATTTCTAAAAAATATTGCGAAAAACAACAATTTTCAGATTTAGAGTGAATGTTTGAGGTGTATAGAAGGCATTTATTTCATTTTTAGAAAATTTATTTTTTCACCCTTTGCGTTCTAGGTGAAAATCTCACTCGACTCAAATCAAACAAAAATGTTTCCATGGTGTGTATTGTTGTTCATTTTCATCAAATAAAAAAATAAAACCCAGAATAAATACTGAAAGACAAGAAATGAGCATAAAGATTCTTCAGCGCAATTGTTTATGTTACTAAAAGAGCCAAAATTTCAAAAAATATTGCTAAAAACAACAATTTTCAGTTTTAGAGTGAATGTTTGAGGTGTATAGAAGGCATTTATTTCATTTTTTAGAAAATGTAATTTTTCACATTTTTCCATGAAAAGTTCCAATACCCCCCCTTTGGGTTCTAGGTGAAAATCTCACTCGACACAAATCAAACAAAAATGTTTCCATGGTGCGTATTGTTGTTCATTTTCATTAAATAAACAAAATTAAACCCATAATAAATCCTGAAAGGCAAGAAATGAGCATAAAAGATGCTTCAGCGGGGTTGTTAATGTTACTAAAAGAGCCCAAATTTCTAAAAATATTGCGAAAAACCACAATCTTCTGTTTAAGAGTGAATGTTTGAGGTGTATAGAAAGGCATTTATTTCAATTTTAGAAAATTTAATTTTTCACATTTTTCCATAAAAAGTGCCAATACCCCCCTTTGGGTTCTAAGAAAAAATCTCACTCGACACATATCAAACAAAAATGTTTCCATGGTGTGTATTGTTGTTCATTTTCATCAAATAAACAAAATAAAACCCAGAATAAATCCTGAAAGACAAGAAATGAGCATAAAAGATGCTTCAGCGGGGTTGTTAATTTTACTATAAGAGCCCAAATTTCTAAAAATATTGCGAAAAACCACAATCTTCTGTTTAAGAGTGAATG